>NW_027498459.1:0-141386 GCF_021521415.1 Bidens hawaiensis | reverse complement strand
CGTCAACACATCAATCTGTGTGAGTTATGACATGATTAAGTAAGATCCAGCTGAAATCGAGGGACCTGACAAGTACATTGACTGCTTAGCCAATCATATGGATTTAATAGGCTAAAAGGACCATAGTATAGTTATTAACATGTACGGTTGCTTTCCCATGATGATGTAAAATCTAAGGTTATATAAACATAATGGATATGCTAATCTTTATGTGGAGATACATAGTTGTCTTTGCATGTCTCAAGATAAATCTCTCCAAATGATAGGCAGAAAAGTGATTACCCAGTCATACACAAGCCTGTTGTTATTTGGTCAACCAAAAACATGAAACTTCTTTAAATATGACAAAGAACAAAGTTTAAGAAAATTTAAGAAAATATCAAAAACAAGGGGAAGAATGAATAAATCAACCAAAAGTTGATAAGTGTTTTAAATATTTTATCAAACAAGAGGGTTACAACTAAGAACTACAAAGATGTTGACAAAATCAGTCTCAGCTTGAATGAAAGGCATGTCATTAACAGTAAGTCCAACGTTCAACCTCTATATATGTTTGAATCTCAAAAAATACAAAAATACAATAAGTTCTGTCATACAAAAACAATTTTTGACCAAATACAGGAGGTTGGAGTCAAATTGGGGTGATATGGGGAAAGCCAAATAAGCTTTGAGAAGAGATATGAGGCATCATAGCACAGTGTTGACCATTAATGCATTATGCTTAAATTGAACCTTAATCATATCACCAAAGAGATGAAATTCATGCTAAGTTTATACCTGCTGTTAACCTATCTATGTTGTCATAATAATGCTGAGAATGAAGTATTGAGAAAGCTACTTAGTCAATATGATCCCATTCTTGAGATCTTTTCAGAAAATGGAAGAAACTGTTTTGAAGAGAAATATAACTGAAATTTGATCTCTAAATGCACCATTTGCTCTTAAACTATGATCTTTAATGAAAAATATATTTTGACAAGTGGTTTAAGTCAAAAAGTGTTGCATTTTGCCTTTAATTGGCTGAATATGTAAGTTCGGATAAGGTTTGATGTTTTATAACCTTTTCGGGCACAAAACAGTTGAATATGTTTGAATATGTTACTTCGGGTAAGGTTTGATGATTTATGACCTTTCCGGGCAAGCTTAGTCATTTTTGACTAAGTTTATGATTTTCGGGCATGCTTTGAAGTGTTTACACTTTCCGGGTAGAGTACACTGTTGTACTCATTTCCCGAGCAAGCTTGAAGTCTTGAGATGATTATGTGGTATAGCAAGCTTTTAACAAGACATTCTTATTTCGGGCAAGCTTTGCATTTTATATGTTGATTGTGAGTTCAAGCAAACTTTGTGAACTTAAGTTAGTACACTGAGTAAGCTTTGTGATTAATGTGAATATGTTGTTAGGAAAGGTTTGTTAATCTTTCCAGGCACACTTAGATATTATTATTTAAGTTTGTCATTTTTGGGTATGGTTTGACATGTTGTAATTCCCTCGAGTAAGGGCATCCCTGATGATTGAATGTGTTTATTCTAGCAAGCTTAGTGCTAACATAGGATTTTCGGGCAAGCTCTTTGAAATTTTATACTATAGCACACTTAAATGTTTATGTGTTTTAATTTCATTCCTAGCATGCTCTGTGATATGTGTGTTTATGATTTCTTTGAAATTACAAGTGTTTTCGGGCAAACTTTGTGTAGGTTCCCTGGACGGATCACACGAGATATCCCGATATACACAGGTGCCGAATCCCTGTGTAGATCGTTACGGACGTAGAACACAAACACACGAACACACGAATACGATACGAACAAACTCACGTTATATTAAAAACTCAACACGTGATATAATCACAGTTACAGACTCTCGACCTAACGTCACTTGACTCACTGATTTACACAAACTTGAACAACTTCTAAACTATAATCCGTAACCTATATAAATACACGACAACTTCGCCTCAGGCGAAGTTGTCCATAACTTCGCTTGGTTAACAAGTTCGCCTAAGCGAACTTGTCAACAACTTCGCTTGGTTAACAAGTTCGCCTAAGCGAACTTGTCAACAACTTCGCTTTAAACAAACAAATACATAAACAATATTACAGACTCGATTACAGACACTAGACATATGAACTACTGACATTTATGCACCAACAGACTCCCCCTTGGCAGTAGCTTCATATCTTGATCTTTCAGCTCTTGTCTTGTAATCCTGTAACTTCAAGCGTGCACTCCTTCTCTAACACACACCGACACAACTCGTTGATACTTTCTTGCTTCGTCCTTCCAAGCTGGAATATAAAAGATTTTCTTCTCGTTAAGCACCTTCAGATCAGCTTGCGATAAGTTAACAAGATGCATCGGATCGTAAACTCTAAGAATCTCTTGTTCATCCTCATCTTCCATCACTGCCTCCGCTGTCTCACAATCAACGAACCACAACTTTAGGTCTTTGAGCACATCCTAGGGCATAAGCTTCATCGGTACTTCTTTAAGGCACCGGATTGGTTTATACTTCATAACCATCCAAGGCTTTCCATCAGCTCTCAAACCTCTATCCTTGTCTTCAACAAGTTTCCCTTTCTGTGGTTTCAACAGCTCAAACTTCTTTTCCTTTATGCTCTCTTTCCATACGATTTTCCCTATGACTCTAGCCATATTATCATCACTTCGATTGATCAACCCAATCTGGCTAAGTCTTTAACCTCACATTCAGGCAGTGTGTTTAACGATCTCCACATTCTTCTAAGGTACTGAACTCCATCATATCGTTTAATCACGAAGAGCCGCAACTGCTCATCATAAATCCAGCATATAATCCCTTTCTTTGCTTCAGCATAGCCCTTAATATTGTAACTCTTTTTGAACATAGTAGGGACTGCCGGTTTCTTCGTTTTGACGAACCATTGAGCGTATCCTTCCTTCCACCTCGGCTGCTCTTCCCATTCAGTATCTTCAACTGCCGTCTGATCACCCATATCGGCCTTCTCAACCTCTGGAATGTCATGTTCGACATTTTCCTCTACTATCTCTCCTTCCTCAATCTCATTCTCAATCTCAATCTGCTCACCGATCTTCTCAATCACATCACTCGGCAGCACATCTTCATCAAATAACACATCGTCACTGAACATATCATCGTCAAGTTCCCTCAACGCATCAATCACGTCATCATCAACCAACACCACATCATCACCACCAGAACCACCAGCCGCGTCGGCAGACTCCTCCTGAGCTGTGGAAGTACCAAGAGCTTGAGAAGTTCTTGGCAGCTCACCACCTGCATCTTTCGATGCATTGGGATCATCGTCTCGGTCATTTCTTCTTTTCGTCCTTAGCTCGTCGCACTTACAACTCATCTCCCCCTGAGATGCCAAGAACTCCTTCAAGGCATCGATAATTTTCCCATGCTCAACCAGGAGGGATGACTGTAGTTGATTTGCTTCTACTAGGCGTTGAATAGTCTTCGATTGCTCTGCCACGATCCGCTCTAGTGAAGCTATTCTCTCTGAGTCTGACATAGGCGTAGGCAAGACATCAGAAGCAGGCGTAACCGCAGGTGGTACCATACCTGATAACCCTGCAGTAGTGACGACCGTTGACTCTACAAATCGTGCAGCTACCACCGACTGAGTAAGCGTTGGAGGTGGTAGAGACACAATCTCCGGAGTCGACATCTGGATAGTAGTGGTAGATGGAATGCCAGCAGATGATGTAGCCACCACGGGAACATCCGCAGCGCTTGTACTTGTAACCTGTACAGAAGTAGGAACGATAGACATACCAGACAGTGCGGCCGGAGCAAAACGTACCATCCTTGAAGTCTCTCCAGCTCCCATACCTGCACCTGTCATTTCCCGTCTTGAACGTCTTATCAGCTTATGTATATCTTCTTCCTCTTCTGACTCATCATCATCCTCCGTTCTCTTTCTCTTCCCAAAAGTTCTCTCTCGAGACACCATCAACCGTCTCCCCTCATTCATGATCTCATCCAAATCTGAGTCAGCCATCGACGTAGCTACTCTAGTAACACTCACACCCGAACCTTGTGCAGCAGAGACCTGCACCTCTTCATGTGTAACAACTTGATCCATATCGAAATAACCTTGACCTCCAAAGACAGCATCAAGATCTATATCCTCTGCAGCCGACACAACAGGCATAGCATATGCAGCTTGAGTTGCTCTTGCCTGTCGCGGTTGAGGATCTCTGAACTCGTCCCCACCAGCAGGAACATACTCTGGGTTGATTAAAAACCCAAACAGTGGAGTATGCCTTGGACGACGTTCAGGGTTGCTCCTCGCACTCGAAGTGCGGCATTGAGCAAAGATACGTTTGCTCACAAATTCCACGTATCTGATCGGTCGTCTCTGAGGTAGATTCGGAGCCACATGGTTCAATATCATCTGGATGAAACGTGGATACATAATGAACCGCTCACGAGCCATCGCCCTCCTCTGTCTGTCAATCTCGTAAAAGACCATCTGACTAAAACTATAGCGTTTATTGTAAGTCAGTGCAGTCATTGCGGACTGCATGGTCGCACCCATACAGTCAGTGCCCGCCTTCCTTCCTGACATGCAAACTATCATGACGTGCATAAGGAAGCGCCACTGATCAAGTAGAAAACCCTTCCGTCTCTGCGTATCGCCTAATGGACCAGAATAGCCCATTCGGAGAAACGCTCCATCACGAAACGGAGCCACAAACTCAGTTGGGTCGTCCCTCGTCTCTTCTCCAAACCGTAACGCCACCCGAATCTGTTCAGAATTGAACTGAACCTGTTGATCGTTCACAGTCGCTCGCATGACCGGGGGCTCAACACGACAATCGTATTCTACCGTCTGCCAAAAGTCTTCAATATTTGGTAAGGATATCGGCAGAGTGTTCGTGATAGCATGAAAAATCCTCGAGCGTATGAGGAAAGTAATAATCTCGCGGTAATCCTCAACGCCGCTCGCTTTCGGGTCAAGGGTGATGTACATATTGTGACCCGGGAAAAATTGCCGTTGGTTATCACCATCGTCTCCTCCTGCACCTCCAGCACCAGCTACTGCAGCCATATCTGCAACAAACGAACCAAGTTAGATAAACGTTAATGAATAACACAAGTTCGCTAGTTACCATGAGCGAAGTTGTGATAAACTCTGTATAGGCGAAGTTAAAGATGAGGCGAAGTTGGGAACAACTTCGCTTCAGCTTTAAGTTCGTCTAATTAATATTAAGTAAAAATGATCCAGGCGAAGTTAATGATAACTTCGCCTCACCACAACATCGCTTCAGGCGAATTTAAGTTTCAGGCGAAGTTATGGATAACTTCGCCTCAGGCGAACTTAAGCTTCAGGCGAAGTTACGGATAACTTCGCCTAAACCATAACTTCGCCTGAATCTGAAACGGCGACAGTAAGGATTATGGAACAACGTGCAGTTGATGTTTTCGTGATTAAGGAATCCGGAAAACATGATGTTAAGGTTATCTAGACGATCAAAGTGGTTCTTAACACGTAAAAACAAGTTTTGAAAATCGGTTTTTAAATTCCGATGGTCCGAGGTTTCGAAATCGGTCCAAACGACCCCTGATTAGCATGAATGAACATGGAATATATGATAAATCGACATCTCGAACCTTGAATCTTAATGAAATCTGGGAAAAATAACTCGGAATCGAAATAAACAATAAGTTCGCCGGAAAATCAGTAAGTTCGCCGGATAAGTTCGCTGTTTTTTGAAAAGTGATGAACAGTTTGACTCTTGAACATCCTTATATAGGGTCTGGGTTATACAGGCGAAGTTACGGATAACTTCGCCTGTTAAACAACATCGCCTATATTTACAAAATCAAACCTTATAATTTGAACATTTTCAATTAACTCTTTAAAACATCCCTTTAAGAAATAAATGACATGATCAATTCTAAGTAACCAGTTAAAAAATCATAAAACTATCTAAGTACAAAAACTTAAAAAATTTAAAGTATAAGGGATCAAATTTCAGTCTAGTTAGGGACTACCACGTTTTTAGAAAAGATCCGAACAGGAATCATACTAATTACGTGACTGTCACATAGATCCGTGTTTAGCTGTAGTATGACATATAGAGACAGGTTGGAAGCAGGTATAACTTAAAGTGGTTTTCATCGTTTCTGTGATACGAGTTAGGTTCGATTAAGTCTCAAAATTTAAGTGGGCAACAACTCAGAGATTTTGATGCCTCCTATCTATTCTCAAAGCGTATTTGGCTTTCCCCAAGTCACCCCGAATTGACTTCGACCCATAGTGTCTGATTAAACTTGTAAGTATTCTTGATCTGCTTCCCGTTCTTCTCTCTTACTCAATGATTGTGAAGTCTTGATTTTGTCATCTCTAAAATGTTTCAATAACTCCAAATTTTTTTTTTTTTTTTTTTTTCGATACACTTTACATAGACTTCAGAGTAGTAACTAACTGCAAGTCCCGAATCTGGATCACTGCAGTTTCTTGAAACGCTATCTCCACGGGAATCAGAACACACATGGGCTCGTGTATGACTGGGTAATCGCTTTTCTGCCTATCATTCGGAAAGATATATATGAAGACATGCAAAACTCTTAAGGAGTTTCCACGTAAAATCAAGTAGATTTAGTTTGTATCACGTCTACTTTTACGCACCATAAAAAGTTACCTTGACATACAATGACTGTCCTAAAGCCTTTTAAGCCTAATAACTTCACTAGTTAAGCACACAGAATCAGTATAACTATCATTTTCCAAGGTTGGATCAATTTTCTGTTAAACATAGCAAATGAACTTCTTACGAAGTAGTAGACTTGAAAAGTAATTTCATTTCCCATTTCTTTCAAAATTTTAACATTAATCGCCCAGACCAAAACAAAGTCTTCAGGTAAACGGCTATCCCGAAGATCCAATGGATCAGCTGGACCGACCACATACTAGTATGTGTCCTTCTAACTAAGTATGATCGACTAATTTTAAGCGAAAGAATGAAAAACTCATCATAAACCGCCCCGGTCACTATCAGTAATCTGGTTAATGGCTATCCTCAAAATCTACAAGTAGAAAATGAGGACCAAAACATATCCGAAGACAAGTCCTTCAAACTGATGTAACCGACATATTTTTAAGCGATTAGTGACGTTTTTTTTTTTTTTTTTTTTTAATATCACAATAAAAGCATGGTTACTCGGGATTGATCATCCCATTCAGTTCAATAAGGTTTTGAAATCTGGATTTGTCAAACGCTTTAGTATATAAATCAGCGAAATTATCAAGCGTATCCACCTTTTCAAGCACAATCAATTTCTTTTCAGCACAATCCCGTATAAAATGATGACGTATGTCAATATGTTTAGTTTTACTATGTTTCACGGGATTGTTAGTTACTGAGATAGCAGCTGTGTTATCAATGCAAATAGGAGTAAGTAAGAAATTCAGACCATAGTCGCGCAACTGTTGTTGAATCCAAAGAACTTGAGAGCAGCAGTTGGATGCTGCCATGTATTCTGCCTCACAGGTTGAAATTGCGACTGAAGTCTGCTTCTTGCATTGCCACGACACCAATCTGCCACCAAGAAACTGACATCCTCCAGTTGTTGACTTCCGACTCTGATTGCACCCTCCATAATCAGAATCTGTGTAAGCGACCAGCTCCAAGTCTCCTCCTCTCGGGTACCACAACCCCAGCTTCGGCTTGCCCTTGAGATACCGCAGTATCCTCTTTGCACCTTTCAAATGAGATTCTTTTGGATTTGCCTGAAAATGTGCACAAAGACAAACAGTAAACATTATATCAGGCCTAGATGCAGTTAAGTACATTAAAGAACCTATTATTGCTCGATATTGAGTTGGGTCCACATCTGCATCACCGTCTACTTCAGCACCCAATTTGTGATTGACACAGATTGGAGTATATATGGAGAACTGTCCTCCATCTTGAAGCGCTTGAGCACATCATGGACATACTTCGTCTGATGAATGAACATCCCGTCCTTCTTCTGATCAACCTGCAATCCTAGAAAGAAAGTTAGTTCACCCATAGCACTCATTTCAAACCTTTTCTTCATGACGGCTTCAAACTCCTGACACATGGAGACTTTTGATGCAGCAAATATAATGTCATCCACGTAGACTTGTACCAGCAGGAAGTCGCTTCCATCTCTTTTGAAGAACAACGTGCTATCAATTTTCCCTCTTTCAAAACCATTTTCGAGCAAGTAATCTGATAAAGTTGAATACCAGGCACGAGGTGCCTGATGTAATCCATATAACGCCTTGCTCAATTTGTACACGTGATCTGGAAAGTCTGGGTCAGGAAAACCCGGAGGTTGCTCAACATACACAACCTCATCAACCCTCCCATTCAAAAACGCACTCTTCACATCTAGCTGAAACACCTTCATCTTTTCATAAGTAGCAAACGCTAAAAACAATCTTATGGCTTCCAACCTGGCGACAGGAGCGAACACTTCGTTATAATCAATCCCCTCTTGTTGATTAAAACCTTTAACGACTAGCCTCGCCTTGTTTCTTATAATAATCCCCTTATCATCTCTCTTGCACTAAAACACCCATTTTGTGCCTATCGCATGCACATTCTTTGGTATTTCAACCAAAGTCCAAACTTCCATCTTCTCGAATTGAGCCAACTCTTCTTGCATGGCTTCAACCCACGAGCTGTCCTTTAAAGCCATTTGATAATTCTTCGGTTCAATCTGGCTTATAAAGCAGGTGTACAGGCATTCATTGATTATTCCTGTCTCCTTAATGCTTGTATAAACACATGTGTGTTCATTCAGGCTACTTCTCGTTTGTACACCTGAGGACACATCACCAATCACATTATCCAAAGGGTGATCTTTATGAATTCTCGTGGTCGGAACAGAACCGACATGCAAATTATCTTCCAAATTAGAAGAGATCTCGTCAATGGTTGTTTCTGGCTGAGAGTGAAATGGATTGAAAAATTCTTCTTCAGTCGAGGCAGCAGGGGTACCAGTAGAGTTTGATGAGGAAGGTTGACATTTATCAATCAGCTGTCTTTGCAATAGATTTTCTTCCTCATCAAGTATCATCTTCGTCGCAACTCTTTCTTCTTCTTCAGAAATTTCCAAATCCGGTATGTTAAAAGACTTAAAAAGCTTAACATAGTCGAAAAGCTCAGCAGGTCCATTGCTTGGTTTTGGCGGTTGGTAACTTGTGATGTCAGTGTTACACACCACCTCCACCTTGCAGGTCGAAGTATTGAAGACACGTCTGTTGGGAGTACCAACAACATAACCGACTAAGATTCCTTCATCGGCTACTTCGCCAAATATAGAATTTGTCTTCAAGATCGAACAAGGGGACCCGAATGGTTCAAGACCACTCAAGTTGGGATTCCTTCCATGCATAAGCTCGTAACACGTTTTACCAAGTCTCTTAACAGTTAACACTCTATTCAGAACATAGCAGGCTGTAGCAACTGCTTCAGCCCAGAACATCACAGGAAGCTTCGAATCTGCCAGCATAGTTCTGGCTCCTTCAATTAAAGTTCGGTTCTTCCTTTCAGCTACTCCATTCTGTTGCGGAGTATACGGAGCGCTGTATTGGTGTTCAATTCCTTTCTGAAGACAGAAGATCTCCATCTCAAAATTCTTGAACTCCGTTCCATTGTCACTCCTGATGAACTTAACTGTTTTACCCATGTCGTTCTCAACTTTGGTAATCAAATTCTTCACCATTTGAGCCGTCTCATCTTTCGATTTCAGAAAATATACCCACGAATATCGCGAGTAGTCATCAGTGATCACCAAGCAGTAAGAAGTACCTCCTAGACTTTTTGCATTCACGGGACCGAAGAGATCCATGTGAAGCAGTTCTAGAGTACTGGCAATAGAGTTGACCTTCTTGGTGAGATGGGATTTCTTGTGTTGCTTTCCCTTCTTGCATGCTATACATTTGTCTTCAAAGTTAAAACTTTTCAAGGGAACGCCCATCACAAGTCCATTCCTGACAATGTGGTTCATCTTCCGAAGATGAATGTGCCCCATCCTCCTGTGCCACAGTTCGGATTCCGATTCGCTTGCTTTCGTCATTAAACATGATTCTTCCGTGGCCATTTCAGTAGACCTCATATCCATCACATAAGTATTTGTATCACGTGGAGCTTTCATCACTATCCACTCGTCTGGTATCTGAAAACCAGGCTTCAACACGATCGCCTCATTCTTCGTGAAATGAACAGTGTACTCCTTATCACAAATCTGCGACACACTCAGCAGATTGTGCTTCAACTCTTCTACAAAGTTCACATTCTCAAGAGTCATTTTTCCATTGGACACCGTTCCTCTTCCAGTAATTCTGCCTCCACTTTCACCGGCAAAGCTAACTCTCGCTCCTTGAACAGGTTTTAAGTCGTGCAACAAGTATTTGTTACCCGTCATGTGCCGGGAACAGCCGCTATCTACAATCCAAAGACTGTGGGCAGCCCTGTTCAACTGTTCCTGCACAATAAAGTAAAGGATTAGAATCTAGGGACCCAAGACCAATTGGTCTTGGATCTATACATCCCGTACTTCTGCTTTCCAAAGTTAGCATTTGGATAATTCCTGTCAGTCCTATTAGGAAATCTCCTTGGAAATTGAGTGTGAGGCCTTCCAAACCTATGTATATTGAAAGTATTATATCTTGTGGTTTGGTTATTAGCATTGTTAAACTGAGGTTTGTTTCTGTGAAAACCTGAATTAGTTACATTTCGAAACTTTGAAGGGTTTTCATTTTTAGCAGTATTAAAATTGCCATTAGGCTTATGCTCAGTTTTAATAGGCCTCACACCTCTGAATTTCGGCGTCAGAGGGCAATCTGCAACAAGATGTCCTAACTTATTACACCTAAAACAACACCTATGCTCCATTTTCTTTTCAAAGGTTGTTTTGGATGTCGAGGCTGTGTTACCGGCCGTTCGTCTCACATAAGGTGGGACGTACGGGTTGAGTGGAGTACTCTTTTTATAAGTTTTATCTTTTTCTCCACCAGTGGGTAACACTACCTTCTCTTTTGTCTTTCCCGATTCGGACATCTTATCCGAATCTGATGAGATTGGACTTGTAACAGAAATTTTCACACTTGAAACAGGCGAACTCGTTTCGCCACTACTAACACTTGGTTCTTTACTCGTAACCTTGATTGGAACTGTCTGAGGAACTTCAAAATCAACAAATTTCTGAACACTAGGGTTAAAAGTGTAATTGTGGTTATAAGGTGGTGGAACCTCGTGATAACCAATTCCTCCCCTCTTCGCAGAGGAATCTTGACCACTAACAAGGTGATCAAGAATAGCTGAGGAATTTCTGAACTGCTCAAGTTTTCGGTTCAGTTCCACCACTTTCACCTGGTGGTCAGCAATCTGCTTTTCTCGTTCAGCAATCAGTTTAGTCTTTTCTTCTAAAACCTCATAACTTAGATCAATTACTTCAATTTTTTCAGCAAGTTTTGTTTTTAAGCTTTTAACATCTTTTTCACATGCTTTTATTTTAACTTTGTAACTGTTTTCTCTTGCTTTCATAAAGTGATGATCTTCTTTAAGAGTTTTAAATTCAGCATCTAAACGAACATACTGATCAGTTATGGTAGCAAGTTGCTCAGACAAATTCTCACATTTAGTACAAATAGGTCTAGAACTTACATCGGAGAGTTGATCCTTGTTATCTGCCATGAAAGCTTTTTCCTTACCAGTAGCTTTCTCTTCTCTGGTAATCTTCTCACATTCTTCATTCTCAACCTTAGCCATATTTGCCTGCTCACTAGTTTCATTCGAATGCAGGTTCCAGTTGTATTCACCTGCTTCTCTGGACATCATGGCATTGACTTCTTTACTACTCCCAGTGTGCTGTGCAGACCGGCCTAGACCACGTTCAACTCGCTCTTTTCTGCACTCTTTGGCAAAGTGCCCGTTTTGTTGACAGTTATAGCACCTCACCTTAGACTTGTCGAACCCTGGCCTGCCACCAACAAACTTTCTCCCCGTCTTTCTCATAAACTTCTTCACTCTCCTCACTATCAGGGCCATCTGCCATTGTAAATCCATTTCCTCCAGATCATCATCATCGATCTGGTCATAGTCTTCATCCAGCATCGCTGGATCAACAACCTTTCCTTGAATATAGTTTTCATATGAAGCAATAAACGAAGCATAGAGGCCAAACTGCTCTTCAGCAGATTTGACGCTCATTGGCATCTTAGAGTAATTTTTGCTTGAGGAACTTGAAGATCCACTAATCTTGCTTGCTGTCTGTTGAGTACCACTTGATCCACCCGCAACAAAGCAAACATCCCCATTTGAGTTTACTGACACATGCCCCTCCTGTGAAGACTTGGCACCCGACTCGCCCTTCGAGTAGTAGGCGGCAGAATCAGTCTTTGAACTTGAATTGGAGTTTACTTTAGCACCATACATGCCTGGATCTTGAACCTGATCCATAGATGTTTCTTTTCTTACCATATTAAGCTCAAAAGTTCTGAGCTTGTTGACAGTGGTTTCAAGATCATAAGTAGGGAAGTCCTTGTCTTCCCTCATCAGTACAGTATACATCTCCCATTTTGGTGGGAGGGCATCGAGAAGCTTTTCCACAATCTCTTCTTCTCGGTAAGAAATGGAGTAGTTACTCAATTCAGTCATTAGATGATAATATCGAGTGATAATATCATCAAGAGATTCGTTCTTCAAGTACTTAAAGACTGAAAATTGAGTTTTGAGCAACTTTATCTTTGAAGCCCGAATACCTACATTCCCTTCAAATCTGTTCTCAAGAGCTTCCCAAAGCTCTCTAGCTGATGTATACTTTCTGAACGTATGGAGGATCTCCTGTGGAAGAGCCATTGTGATTGCAGCATGAGCCTTGCTTTCGGCTTCATACATCTTTTTCTCCTCCTCTTCCATTTTACTGTATTTCTTGATTTGGTCTCGACCCTCATACTCCATGACTGGTGGAATATATCCATCTTGGATGCATACCCACATTTTCGCATCCTGGTACTTAACGTATTGTATGAACCGATCCTTCCACGCGACAAAGTCGGTTCCCTTCAGCAACCTTGGGGCCTTTGTAGCTGACCCCGCTTCAACTTCCATCTTTACAAGCTCCGAAATGTTGATCGACGACATCCTTCTTGAAGACTAAGAAACCCGAAAAATTCTGAGTAGGCGAAGTTAAAAAATTTCCTCTGAACAGTACTGTAGGCGAAGTTAAGGATAACTTCGCTTAAGTAATAACTTCGCTGGATCTTTCTTAAATTCGCGTGACTGGGCGAAGTTGAGAATAACTTCGCTTAGGGTAAGCGAACTTAGAAAGTAGGCGAACTTGAAGAAAAATTCACTGAGCTAGGCGAACTTGATGAGAACTTCGCTGAGTTAGGCGAAGTTGAGGAGGTAGGCGAAGTTCTAAATAACTTTGCTTCTCCTTATATCTTCGCCGAAACCCTACGTATCCTGACGGCAACTTCGCCTGATGAACAGCAACTTCGCCTGACGAACTCAAACTTTCTACAGATCTGAAAATCGGATTTTAACGAGGTTTTTGACGGTTTAAAGGCTTGAACACACTGGTAGGAGGCTAGAATGAGCAAAATCACCAAAAACTCATCTCGCGAAAAGTCGAAACGGGACGAATTCTACACCCGCGTGAATATCCCGAACCACACAATCGAGCAAATGCTCTGATACCAATTATAGGTTCCCTGGACGGATCACACGAGATATCCCGATATACACAGGTGCGGAATCCCTGTGTAGATCGTTACGGACGTAGAACACAAACACACGAACACACGAATACGATACGAACAAACTCACGTTATATTAAAAACTCAACACGTGATATAATCACAGTTACAGACTCTCGACCTCACGTCACTTGACACACTGATTTACACGAACTTGAACAACTTCTAAACTATAATCCGTAACCTATATAAATACACGACAACTTCGCCTCAGGCGAAGTTGTCCATAACTTCGCTTGGTTAACAAGTTCGCCTAAGCGAACTTGTCAACAACTTCGCTTGGTTAACAAGTTCGCCTAAGCGAACTTGTCAACAACTTCGCTTTAAACAAACAAATACATAAACAATATTACAGACTCGATTACAGACACTAGACATATGAACTACTGACATTTATGCACCAACACTTTGTTTTCCGGGCACACTTTATATTTCGGGTACACTTTTCTTCCCTCAATATACTTGGTAATTTCAAAACATAACTTTCCGAGTACACTGTCTGCTAGAAATCCTTTTCCGGGCACACTTTGTACTATATGAAGGTTATTCGGGTATACTTTGCATTAGAAAGTTGTTCGGGCACACTATTCTCTTGAAAGGTTGCTCTAGCACACTATGGTTCCAAGTATACTTGATTAAATATGTTTTTTTTTATATGCTTGATTAAATATGTTTCTTATTCTGATAGGGTTTGTGCTAGATTAAGTTTTTAATTTGAATTTGAGAAATCTATATGGGTGTCTTGATTGATTCCTAGTAAGGATGTTTATTTGATGTTTATACTTGATTATTTATCTTGTCATTAAGTTCTCAAGAGATCTAGTATTTCGGGTAAGCTTTCTTCATTATGTCTTAACTTTAAATTAATTAGCTTGATCGAGCAAGATTTATAAATAGAAGGATTCGGGCAAACTTTGTAAATTAAATAACGAAAATTTTTCCAAGCAAGGTTTGACCGGGTAAGCTTTGTGTAAGTGGAAGTATACCGAGTAGACTTTGAAAAGAATAATTACGAGTAAGGTTTTACTAACTCAAAAGATAAATATTGTTTTTAAATATATCAAGTGGATAATGTTACTATATGACATCTAATAATTCACAAAATGACAAAATGCATTTAAATCCACTTTTAAAAGGTATATAAGAGGGAGTTAGGCAAAATTTTCAACATTACTTTTCCCTCTCTCTCCTTCCACTGCAAACTGCTTACTCGCAAAGAAACCTAACCGACTTATCGCATCTTGCTTCAATCCAAACCCTAACTTGTATCAGCCCTCTAATTCCGACTCGGTAAGCAACATTAATGTGTTTTCCGACCACGATTAGACTATAATGGGCTTTGATTATGTATCTGATTACTAATACTCTGTTTATGTGTTTAGGTTATAAACTTATCGAAGAACAGGTTCTTGATGATTTTTCTTTCTCTTTCTTCTTCATCTTTATACCTTGAAATTACTTAAAGTACTGAACTTTATGACTAATTTCACTTTGAATATGTTTGATTGTGATGTTCAGATATGGCAGAAGAAGAACAGCCCAAGTACTTCTTTGAAAAGAAACATAATATGTGTGCACTTCTGCAAGTCACACCTGAAAAGGAGCCTGTGGCATCAATGATTACATGGATGGCTCGTTCAAATGTCAGTTTTGCCTTAATTGAAAGTCCTGTCATCTACAGAAATCACTCACTTGATTTCTGGAGATCTGCAACACTTGTGGATGACATAAATTGCCGACCTATTGAAGCCTCTGTTGCTGGCCATAAGATACATGTGACTGAAAGGATGATCAGAAGATGTTTGCGGTTGAATGATGATGATCATAACCATATAGACTTCAATACAGCACACCTGACGAGAATATTTGAAGAGACGATGGGTTATCAGGGAACAGTTCATGATGGACAATTTCAAAAGGGAATGTTCCCTATGTTGTACAGGTTCCTGATTCATCAAGTGATACAAGGATTTGCTCCACGAAAAGGATCATGGACTTTGATGAGTCATGATCTAGCAAATGCCACTGTTGGAATCATTTATGATTTTCCCTTCAATTTTTCAAAGATGATATTAGATGGACTAGTAGCAAACTTGAAGAAGGCAGAGAAGGATAGGTTTTTTGCAATATCCAAGGTTCTTACAGATAATCTTCAACAGAGAATTGCAAGATCTACCCCCTATTGGCATAACCCACCTACTCCAGAAACCTGACACTTACAAGAGAATTAAGAATCCGGGTGTGGCCAATCGATTCAATGCTGAAGTTCCTTTTGAGATTCGACTATGGCTGTTAAACCATGACTTGGAGATAATGCCAGTGCCTGAGTTAAGCTCAGAGGAGGAAGAAGTTGATGATGTTGAGAGTGATGATGATGACTCTGATGATGGCGATAATGTTGATGGAGATGAAGGAGGAGCGGGAGTAGCTATGGAAGTTGTTGCACCTGATCGGGGGGAGCAACTTGAGCAAATTGATCAGCCTATTCCAACACCACCACAGTCACCACCACCACAAACACCACCAACATTTAGCCCAAGTCATTCTGATCGATTCATTTCAAGCCCACCTCATATACAATCACCACCACCATCCATTTTCCAAACTCACACCACAGAACAACCTGAGTTTGAATATTTCACCACATCACCACCTTCAACACCACCCACTGACACTGACCTTCTAACCTTGTTGAAAGAAAATGCTGAGTTGAGAAGAAGAAATGAAGAGGTGACTAATGAAAATGTTATGCTGATAGAGAAATTGGTACAAGCTAATATGAGAATTCAAGCCCTGATGCAGGAGGTTGAGAAGATCTCAGCTGCCCAAAACAGGGGGAGAATGAATCTATACCAACTGTCTCTGATGTAAATGTTGAAGAAACTGTAACAGTTGTTGTGACTGCAGACAGTTTAAAATTGATTATGACTGAGTATGATGATGGAGAGGAAAGTAGTGAGGAGATGAGGATTGAGGATGAAGAGTATGATGATGATAGATCAGATGTGGGTGAACAAGACTATGATTACAATGAAGAAAGAATTGATGAGGAGAATGTTGAGAGAGTGGATGAGACTGAAAAGATAAATTGTTGAGGAAAATGTAGAGAATGTAGCTGCAACTGATATGGCTACTGATGTCTTAACTGACATGCAAATTGGAGTTGAGACAACTGAAGTGTTAAATGAAGGAGATACTGCTATTGAGGAGATCATCACTCAAACTGAACAACCAGAAAGCTCCAAGAGGGCAGAGTATGATCCTGAGTTAGAGGCTCTAGAAAAAGAAATTGATGACTATGAACAGTCTGAGGATGAAGAGGATGTAAGAAGGAGGATTGAGAAAGGTAAGGCAAAAGTCAGTGTAGAAGAGCCTGTTGAGGCATATCAAGAAAAAGATGTGTTGTATACAGATGATGATACTGCTGATGCTAATGCCCTGAGAGTACAAGAGAACATCTTAAGAGAAACAAAGGATAGGGAAATTCTAGCCCAATCCATGACTCCTGAAGAAATTGCAGAACAAGAGATCTTGATCAAACAAGCCAAACTTGCAAAAGAAATTTCTGATGATGTGGCTGATCAAGAAGTAATTGAAGCCTTGATTAAGCTGAGAGAGCAAGAGGAGGCTGAAAAATCATTGGCTATGGTGGTTAGCAAGTTTCAATATGAAAGTCAACAATCAAAAACTGCTGAACCAACCAATCTGAATACTGGTCTGATTATTGAAGAAGAAATTGGTGAGTCCATTGCTTCAATGGCTGCCAAGAAATGGAACGAGCAAGTAAAAGAAGATCTGAAGAAGAATGCTACTGACAGCTGGTCAAAAAGGGTGAATGTGCCTGAGCCTCATGAAACACTTAACCAGAAAACAGAAAGACTTTCTAAACTTCATGAAGAATTTGCTGAAAAAGTCAATAGGTTTGCCAAGACCTACATGAGGAGAAAAAGGACATATGAGCAGACTGAGCATGAAAGAGCTGCAAAGAGGGGCAAGTGGGATGATAAGAAGAAGTATTTTGTTGAAACACCAGAAGATGAAGCTAGTCCTATAAGGGTTGTCCCACTACAAACCTTGCAACCAGGTGAAAGAGTTCAAGGTGTCCCTGATGTGTCAATCAGGAGTGAACCAGATCATCCACCTTCTGATGAACCAAAGATTGATTTAATGAATAACTTGACTGAAGGAGAGGATGAGTCTAAGGATTCTGATGATGATGATGATGACCCTGAGAATTATCAAGGGAAAGGAGGTAAAGCTGCTAATGTTGTGTCCCCTCAGGTCACAATGACTGATGAACATAGGGCAAATATTGAGTTGAGTGTGTTGGAAGCTAAAAAGAAGAATCCATTGGTTATAAAGTTAAGAAGATTCGGTATAAGATTTGAAACTTTGGCTGCTATGAATGATGATGAATTGAAGCAGAGATTAGATAAAGAAAATGATACTATCAAGAAGCTTATGCAACAAAAGAATAGAGACGCCCAGAAATACAGAGATTATCTCAGAAGGCATAACTATTCAGAAAAGGATCTGTCTCACTTTAACTTAGAAAAATTCAAGATCTGTATAACAGTGAGAGAGAGAAGGTAATTGAGAAGTGTGTGAAAGAAAATGAGAAACTGGAGAAGATGGAAATTTTGAAGAAAAAGTTTGGAGGAATGAAGCCTGAAATTGTTGAGCGTCTGTCAAAGGAATCAGTGGTAGACCAATATAATAAATTGAAGAGAAAAGAAAAGCTGAAAAGAGCTCAAACTGAAAGGTCTACCGAACAGGCTGAAGAAACTGATGAACCTCAAGCTAAGAAAAAAAGAATTCAGACTTTGAAGGAGAAGACAAAAGAAAAGGCCAGATCAGTTGAAACCCCTACTCCTCAAGAAGTGAAGCCTGAACCTAAGGATGAACCATTTGTTCCTTGGGAGAATGAAGAGATGATCAACATTCTGAGGAACATAATGATCAAACAAAGGGGAAAGAGTGAAGCAGACTTTAATGTCTTGGAAAAGGTAGATCTGAAAAACCGTTTCTGTCTTCAAAAGAGTGAATGGGAAAAAGCTTTAAGAGAATGTGAGAACCCAAGATACTATGCAGATGGAAGATTTGTGCCTGCTGGGTTGGCAAAAACTCCTGGAATGACAAAAATGTTACTAGAACTTAAAGAACATGGAGTAGATGTTGTTGAACTTGCCAATCTTCCAACTGAAATGGTAGAGGCCATCTACATAAAGTTTTTCAACTTAAGGCCTGGGAAACCAAAGAAGTCTATTCCTTTCAGGCCTCCAATTTCAAGAAGATTTCCACAATGTGGAAGAGGTCAAGGAGGAAGAGGTGAATCAAGCAGTTCTGCACAACAAAGAACAAGACCACAATCTGATATGGATCTACCAAGAGAACTGTACTTTGACTCTGTTACTGATTCATTGAAGGAGATTATGGAGAGCAGACAATTGAGAGAGATTGTTGTTAGGAGTGACTTCCGTGAATATAATGAAGAACAACTGAAAAGGATGGTGACTCTTAGATTGTATGATTATTGAAACAGAAACAAAATGGCAGGTAGACAGATGAATGATCTGTCAAAATTCTTGTATGAAGAAGCTGACAAAGGGTTCAAGTTCTTGAAAGAAAAGAGAAGTTGGAGAACTATCCAACTTCACAAGTCAAAAAGGACTGGAAAGCTGAAGAGAATGGACATAGCTGAGAGAGATTATCGATGACTATCAGAGAAGAGAATCCTTTGTCTAACATGAATACATGCATAAGTCTGGGAAGAAGAATGAGACGCCCCAACAACACAGTGCAGAGGAATGGCATTATAGCTGAAATTGAATACAAAGAGAATGCTGATCACTTTGTACTAAGAAACTCTGATGGAAAAATACTAGGGATTATTAAGAAAGATGAAGACTTGACCTGCCTGCATAATGAAAATTTGATGGATATAAGGGATTTGGCTATACCAGAAAGTCACACTCACTACCAAGCCCTTAATATCTTCAAAATGAAAGCTGTTTCTGAGATAGTCAATCGAAGACAAGCCGTTCATAATGCAAGAAAGAGACAAGATCAATAGAATAGGCTTTGTTTTGTAATGTCTTCGGACAGCTTTTGATTATGTAATCTGTTTATGTTATTTGATTATGTAATTTGACTTTGAACTTTGATGTGTATTTTTGACTAAGTGCATGTAACCTTAGAAATGTTTTGGGTCAGCTGAGGTGTTCCAATCTAGGGGGAGATTGTTGAGTCAAAGATTTGACCAAAATGAAGTACATGGAAGATTGGAATCTTCTCAACCTCCTCAGAATTCTCTAAGTATGGATCCGGGCACACCTTAGACATCCGAGCAAGCTTTTACTTAACCGGGTACGATATTTTGTCTATCGGGCAAGGTTTACTTCAAGTAGTCTTCTTTAGTGGATATCCGAGCAAGGTTGGCAAATTAGTGCATTGCCAGGCAAGGTTCACTTGTTTATGTAGATCCGGGCAAGGTTCACTTTGTCAAGAAAGTCTGTTCTTCATAGCCAAGTGGAGTTCACTCCCTAGTAAGCTTTTGGCTAACCAAGTCCATGAAGCCAAGTGATTGGAAGACCGGGCAAGGTATTCATTAATAATTGTGGTCCGAGCAAGCTTGATGTATAAATGGAATATCTCTAAGTAACATCGGGCAAGGTTCAACTCAAGCAAGAAACAGTACTCCTGAGTACACTTTGCGAATAAGTTATTTTACAGAAAGAGTTGAAATGGATCATTGAAGAACAAGGTTGCTCGTAAGGGTTTGTCGGGCAACGTCTGGCAAAGTCAAGAAGACTGAAGTCTACCCGGTGAGTATTTTACTTGGTAAAATACTCTTCAAGTAAAGTCTACCCGGAAACTGATCCTGAGCACACTTGTATGTTACCAAGTCTAAGGCAGGCAGACCACACAGTCTACTCGGAGAAATTTACTTATCCAGAGCCTACCCGGAAGACTTGTTTTACACTTAGAATATTTTCTGATTATGTAATTTGAATATGTATTTACGTTTGGGGTTTCTAGAAGGAATGACAGCTGTAGTGGAGGTGTCAGGCCTATAAAAGGAATAATTAGGGCACGCCTCCACACACACACAACACACGGAAAAAGGCATTTATTAAGATAGAATATTGTGTGTGACGGCTGTCTTAGTACGGATAAACCTTCAAGAAACCCTAAATCGATTATCCACTATGTATGATTGATATTATATAAATGGAAATCTTTTGAGTGAATCTTGTTGGTATTGATTACTATTGAATACTGTCTTAGCAACCGTATGTTTGTTATTGATTCCACATTTAACAAACGGATATCTTTCTAAATCTAGCAACCCGTCATTAACTCCCTTGTCAACACATAAATATGTGTGAGTTATGACATGATTAAGTAAGATCCAACTGAAATCGAGAGACCTGACATTAAATATACAAGAAAAATATATATAATTATCTGTATATCAGTAGCATATAAATATCCTCATCTAAATCCCCATGAAGAAAACATTACTAACATCAAGCTGGAAAAGAGGCCAACTTCGTTTTTTGGCGACAACAACAAGGCTTCAAATGGTGGTCATCTTGATAACTAGAGAAAAAAAAATTATAATCAATCCCCTCTTTTTATGTATCGCCTCTTACTACTAATCTTGCTTTACAACGCTCAACCGTCCCATCTGCTTTGTGTTTAACTTTAAACACCCACATGCATTTAATAGCTTTCTTTCCGGGGGAAGATCAACAACAACCCATGTATTAGTATTTTCAAGAGCTTGGAACTCCGCTTTCATGGCATCTTGCCATGCAGGAATACCAGCAGCTTCCTTATATAAAGTAGGCTTATGCAAATAAGAGATCGCTTTGGTGAGAGACTGACTAGAAGAAAGAATATGAGCAGAAGAGTAAGAAACAGGAGGGGAGCATGAACTAGTGACAACATGGAAACAATGATGAGAAGATTCAGAGTTATTACAAACATATTCATTTAAATATGATGTCACACCCCAACTTAGGGCCTAGACGTGTGACCAATAATTGGTACATGTTTTGAAAATATATCAGAGTTTAAGGTTGTAATGTGGAAGGATTGATTAAAATATTTATATATTTCAAAATATGGGAATTAAACATATGTTACTTGTTACAACAATGTTTGAAGAAGGAAAACCATAATTTACATTATTTTAATAAGAAAATTGCAACTGAGCCATCAGATCATCTAACAACTATCCATCATTTCCAAACATCTAATCTTGATTACCTGTAAAAATAGTTTATAAAATACGTCAGCAACGCATGCTGGTGAATACGTTAATACAAAATATTTTAATACTTAATTATCCCCTCGAGACACCGTAGGCCTCGACCCAATTTGGCTTAGAAAACAATCAAATTCTAAAAGTCTATAACTATTACAAACTCCAACTCAACTCGAAACCGCTCAGCGAACACCGCATCGTTCGAGATAGTAGCCACTACCTATGTACACAAGATTATACCCACTCCAACATCGTAGGTCCGACCCAACGTGGCGGAGGCATAATCTGGCGTGGTGCAGTGTACCCACCGTCTAACCATATATGAAAGGATCCAGACAAACGTATACGATAGCCTTAGGGCCAACGATTACCTTTGTTTATAACGTTTTAGGGATACATAATCCCATGTAATAATTTATAAGACTCGATTAAAAAGTTATAAAGAGTTTGGAAGTATTCACCTTTGTTATGATCATGTGTCTCACTGATGTATTCTTCTTGTTACCTCGGACCTATAGTACGAGAATAACCTTTTATCAATACTAGACCAATGATTTAGCTTTAGACCTTTAGTCTATTTGCGTAATCATTACCTTGATAATCATTAATTTTATAAAATACTTGAACCTTTAGTCCAAGAGGTTTCATCATTTAAATACTACGTTTCTTCTTCATGAAGAAACTTATATATTAAGTTTCTTCTTTCTTAAGAAACATTATAAAATCTTTATAATTATAAAGACATAATATTTTATGTATACCCTTATCTTATGTAAACTATTTTTCACTTATTATATCATCAAGGTTTATTCTATATCCCTGACTAGGTGTAAGGCCCCAGTCCCGGTGTCCTACATTAGCGCTGGATTTACTCATAAACACAATTCAAAATATCAGAGTTAATTAAAACTTTCTCGGAATAAATAGAACTTCAAACATTCATTACAATCATTCGATTCTTGTCTTAAAACATAACGTAAATAGTTTATTTAAAACATCATGACAAAACTTCTTCGGATGTCAGTCCCTTCAATCCTGCCATGTATCCTTCCCTTAAGCCAACTGCTTCAATCTATTCACCTGGTGCAGACTAAAAGTCAGCTACGCTGAGTGAGTTCTAGTTAATATAGGTAACATACAATACATTCACATACTTACATACATACGCATCCGACGATACATATACATACGTAGCTTTTTACCTTTCTTCATACTTTCATACATTCATACTTTCATACATACATTTATGCATACAATTCGTCCTATAACCTTCGCAAATATTATTAGGGTCTGTTCCCTCCGTTCGCAGATATTATTAGGGTCTGTTCCCTACATTCTCATATATTATTAGGGTCTGTTTCCTACATTCGCAGATATTATTAGGGTCTATTCCCTACATTTGCAGATATTATTAGGGTCTGTCCCCTACCTTCGCTCTACCATAATTTCATACTAGCATTCATACAAATTCATACATACCATGCTTTATCATTCATTCATACACAATTATATATTCTAACACTTACCTCCCTTGGCGATACGTGCAATATCCGAAGATCCTTCACGTACCGACAAGCTTTCATCCATATTCACATTATAATATCTATCACATATATCATCCATGCATACACTTACCACTCAAGGTAAGTGTATTAACTAATCATATTGAGTATGCACACAGTCCCGAAAACATAACAAGAAAATGGGGTTAGAAAGTCACCTAAACTCGGTTATGTTCACAGTTAATGGTTATTCCTTTCTTTAGCTATGCGCGACTAACTGTATATCAATTACACATATCAATTAACGATCACTACCCATATAGCGTTTCTAGTCTAATTATAACCCTCAACGAATGGGGGCCAGGGGGCAGCGCCCCTGGCAGCGGGGTTCTAGGGGCGGCAACCCCTAGCGGGGTCCAAGGGGCAGAGCCCCAGGCTGGGGTCGAGCTTGGAAAAATTTTATTTTCGTTAACTGTCTTAACACATTTTTCATTATAATTCTAATTTATTATTTTATTTGCTAATTCATAAATTTCGAGGGCTTATTTGTAATTAAATTCTTTTATTCTAAGTAAGGGACCTTCCTGTCATTTCTTCAAAGTCTAATTCTTTATTCTGCCCCTTAACGAATGAAGTTCATTCGTTACTTCTTAACAAGTGGATCTTTAAAACGAATTGATCTTTATAACGAGCTGGCCTTTATAACGAACTGGCCTTAACGAATGATAACAATGAATTGCTGCTAATTCGTCATTTCTTCTTAACGAATGGGCATAATGAAGTGTTGTTAATTCGTTATTCTTCCATAACGAATGGGCGTAACGAATTGCTGTTAATTCGTTATTCTTCCGTTAATGAATTAGGGTTAGTTCAGAATGTCAGGGAACATTCTCTGACATTCCCTACTGTTCCGGCGCCGCTATTGCCCAAAAAACGGGATCTCGCCGGAAAAACGAGATCTCGCATGTCTCACCACCGTTTTTACCGTTTTTCATCTCGTTCTATCCAGATTTGAGCTAGGGTGATCCCTAAGCTCATCTTTTGATCGGTTTATACCTGATTCCATCCGAATCTCATGACTTTAACAGTTTAGGGTGTTGGCTCGTTGTTTCGCGACTAGATCTAGCGGGTTTGGATCCATACAATATCATACTATCATTATCTCGGATCGATGCTCGGTGTTTCTTCTTGATGTGTTTTGGGTGGTGTATGGAATGGATGAGAATGAATGAATTAATGGTTAATTATGGTATTTATATCATGGGTCGTCTTTTCTTCTTTTTTTTTAATTCAAGGTCATTAACCATATCTATTTAACCCAACACTAGCCCGACTCATAATAACTCATATTTTATTTTATTAACCGAAACGAAAAAACGGGATGTTACACTAGGGTCTAAGCCATGTATAATAAAATAATCAGGTGGAACCCCTACCTTGTATGACTGGTATTTCTAGAAATACCTAAGCTTGACGCGGGCATCATTCCTACTTGTCATTGGTATCGAGGGAATGAACGAATAACACTTCTACACCTGCATGTACTTCGAGAAATGAAATCGTTGGAGAGTCGGGATCGTTGCATGCTTTACGAGTTTGTGTTTGTATATTGGAGGTGTAATAGTGACTGGAACTTCATCCCCATGGATGCCTATTTATAGCCAGAAAAAGTGCCCCTACCCGTCGCGCGAAGGGCTTCTAACCTGTCTGTTCGCGTAGCGGGAAGGACTACTTAACCGCCATTGATTTTATTGTCCTTCGCGTAGTGCGAAGGATTGTTTCACGTTGCACGAAATAGATCCATATGGTCGCCGAGTTGACACGTAGACCTGCCACGTGTCACAACGTGGTGACACGTGGCAATAATTTTCATAATAAGACTTGGGTTCTTTCGCGTCACACGAAAGAATCACTTGTTGCTCCTTCGCGTAGCACGAAGGGTCCAAAATATCAGAATTTTTCATTTTAGTACCTTGAGTTATGATAACTTGTCACGTCTTGGTCTTACTTCCGTTTTCCAAAAATACTAAGACGGATCTCAAGCGGCTCACGGCGATGAGAGCGTGCGAAGTGCGCGATCAAAGAGCCATATTGCACCCATCGCCCAGGCTCGTGCCCGTGCCCATGCGCATCCGTTGCTTTGCACCCTCCGCTAGGACCACTAGGTACATTCTAGGCATAAAAGAATATTACTATGGATACTCATCTTCTTATGAAGAGCTTCCAAAATTTTCCTAGTTTCCATATGGGATGGATTCCCATTTCCTATTTATACCCATGTGAAATACTTCCATTTTCTTCTTTCTTTCCTTGTGGGATGGATTCTCATTTCCTTAATATGGAATGCTTCCATCTTTGTAGTCTATATATATTTCCTTATTTCTTTAACATATTAATAAAATATTTTTGGGTCCTTGGACTTTCAAAATTGATATTTTTAACCCAAAATAATTATGGTATTTTTCGAGATGTTACATATGAGGGCGGAACAGGAGTTCTCGAAGATCTTCTAACATGTTAAGTAGGATCATTAGGAAGAGGATCTGGAATAGAAACGGAAGATGAAGGATTAGGAATATGAACATGAGGAGGAGCAGACAATGGATCATCAAAAAATTGATTGATGAGGTCGATAGATGGAAAAATAAAGCTTTTTAGATTTAGTTATGAAGGAAATAAAGCTTCAAAGTCTCTTGAGATGATAACCTTGTTTGTGTCAAGATCATCTAATCTGTAAACTTTTTTACCAAAAGGATAACCTAGAAAAATCAAGGCAACAAAAGACTTCATGTGAGCATAAGAATGAGCCTTTCCCGTTAAAACCTCATAAGGGGTTTTATTGTTAACAATTTCGTTAGGAAACCGATTGATTAAATGTGTTGTAGTTAAAACACAATCACCCCAAAACTGAACTGGGAGTTTAGATTGAAACATAAGAGCTCTCGAGGTGTTAAGCAAATGTTTATGTTTTCTTTTAAAAATATGTTCTGTTGAGGGACAACTACACAAGTGGTATGATGAACAATGTCTTTACTCAAAAAATAAGCACTTTGAACATACCCATATCCTAGTTCAAAATCATTATCGGATATGACGCATTTTAAATTAGTACCAAACCGGTTGCTAACCATTTCAATAAAGAAGTGAAGTATTGATGGTCGGGTAAAAGTCATGTATATTATTATATTATTTGTTTACTTTTAGTTTAAATATTATGTGAACTTTCGTACTTCAAGCGTGCTCATGTGTTTCAGGATACTTGACGTTAAGGACACTTATCGAGATGAATTACGGGCTTGGAACGAAGATGTAGAAGACTCATGACGAGTGGCACATTTTCCTATGCAAAATAAAATAAGAAAATAAAGAAAATTGTGTCAGACACCCTTAGCGCCACGCTAAGGGGTCCTGAGGGTGATGTTAGAGATACTGTAAGATCATATTTAAGAAATCAGATAAATGAGTCCTTAGCGCGGCGCTAAAGGCTCATCCCCTGGATTTTAGCGCCGCTCTAACATCTCCTCTGACGGGAAAATTAACCTAACGTTGATATAATCAGTTTTGAGCCCCTATTTCGACCTATCATTCATTCCAGCAACCAAGTACAAGCCCTAGGACAATTTTCCACCATCCCGAAGCCTCTGGTTCGTCCGTTCATCAAATGCTTTTGTCCTATCATCAGATAAGAGAATCCTTAATGATGCCGATGTCAGGCTAAACCACTGTATTCACTTTAGGCTAGGGTTTTGTGTAAACTTACTTTGATCAGATTCACTGTTTTCAATGATTATGAACTTGACTGAATGTCTTTAATCTTGTTTTATATTAGAATTGATTGTTTAAATAGTTTATGAATTTGATTATCAAACTTTGACATCACTTTTTTGGTTGTGTTCATCACATGTAGGGTTTGATCTTATGTCATTGAACAAGCAATGTTTTCAACAATTCGGTTAGGGTATCGTTTGTCCTCACAACCTAACTGTTAGGCTTAGTAATTACTGCACAATTAATCTTATGAATCTGTGATTAGTCGGTCATCACATTACATGAACCTGAAGTGAATCATTTTCTCATTATTGTTTACAGTTCACTTAAAGTAATTGTGTTTTAATTGAATCATCTTTTATAGAACGCTTGACATCGTTTGTCCACCTAGTTAATTAATTAACAATTATGAACTTTCCACTAATTCCCTGTGCAAACGACCTTACTTACCCATACTAGTTATAGGTATTTAAGTCTTATAAATACTTGTTTTTGATGAGAGCACGAAATCTACAAAAAGTATGAGAAAGACATTGCTTTTAGTTGAAAGCAAATGTGTCCATGTGTTATGCTGTAGTCATCCACTATGGTTAAAAAATATCTAAAGCCATTGTAAGTAGCTGTGTGATAAGGCCCCAAACATTAATATGGATTAGCTCAAAAATTTTACTAGTTGATGTGTTACTAGTAGGAAATGGCAGTTTGTGTTGTCGTGCCTTAAGACAAATATCACAATGATCAATAGATTTCAAAGAAGCATTAGAAATGAAAGGTAATTGTTTCAGTTTGAAGTTTGGTAAATGACCAAGTCTGTTGTGCCAAATTTATCAACTTACAACAGAGTTACAAACATTATTTGAAACAAAATAATTGTCAGGAAAATACTTACTGGCCTCGAGAAGGTAAAGTCCATTCAACATATCACCAAGAACCTATGGGCTCTTCATAGAAGGGGCCTGCAAAACACATATATTTTAAGAGAAAAGAACAATACCATCGGTATCAGAACATAATCTTGACACACAAAGAGAAGACTATTTTTAAAATGTGGTCGAAAAGAACATTCGACAAGGAAATATGATTAGTCAAAGGAACAATGTATTGATGGACTATGACGGATTTGCTATTTGTAAGAGTGATGAAAATTGGATTTTTAGGAAAAGAAAAGCTTGAAAACAAATTTTGATCATGGCACATATGATCATTGTCACCGGTGTTAATGATCCATTTGGAATAATGTTTTGAATAAATGCAAGACATTATCCTTCGGAAATATTCTTAATTGATGTTTGTGGCATTGTTAGCAGCATATGTGGTTGAAGGACCAGGTTAAACTTTAGTTTGCTGCCATAAATCCATCAAATCATGTATTGTTGTTGAGTCTATTCCTTGTTGCTGTTCACTTTGCTATTTTTGATCACTTTTCCCTTGATCTCCAGCAATGTTGGCAAACCTCTTTCCTTTGGTGAACTTGAAATCTTTGGGAAAACTAATCAGCTTATAGCATTTGTTCATTGTCACCGGTGTTAATGATCCATTTAGATTAATGTTTTGAATAATTGCAAGATATTATCCTTTGGAAAGATGTTTAACTGATGGTTATGGCACTGTTAGCAGCATATATGGTTGAAGGACCAGGTTGAACTTTAGTTTGCTGCAATAAATCCATCAAACATGTATTGTTGTTGAGTTATTCCTTGTTGCTGTTTAGTTTGTTGATTTTGATCACTTTTCCCTTGATCTTCAGCAATATTGGCAAACCGCTTTCCTTTGGTGAACTTAAAATCTTTGGGAAAACCAATCGGCTTATAGCATTTGTTCACTAAATTCCCTTTTCTCTTGCAAGGAGCGCACACCAAAGTTCTCCTATTTTCTCATGTTCCTCCACTGGTTGCATTCATGGATACTATAGATGAAGTGAGATCAATGGTGGTGTGAATTTACTTTTCCTTCTCATCTTGCATTAGAGTACCATATGCATGGTTGATCAAAATGAAGAGGTTGCATCATCAAAATGTTACTTCTGATTATGTGCTAACTAGGATTATGGCCAACAAGAAATTGTATCAGCCTTTGATCCTCATCTCTCTTAGCAAAAGAATGAGTAGCTCCATAAGTGCATGAGGGAAGGTATTAATCTCATTAAACTCATCCCAGTTAGACTTAATTTTGGCAAAATAGGTAGCAATATAAATGCTTCCTTGAGTGATTTGGCAAAGATTATGTTGCAACTGGTAAAACTTAGCACCATTTGCCTGACCATAACGAGAATTAATCTCATTCCAAAGAATCTGAGCAGTTTCAGCATAAAAAACACTATCACTGATGTCACGCATAAGAGTGTTAAGAATCCATGAGATCACCATGTCATTGCAACACTGAACCACCAGTTTTTGCTAAAGTGTTGTTAATGAATCAGAGCTTGTTTTTAGCTGAAAGAGCCCTCGTCATTACTCTTTTTCGAGCTCCAAAACCAGTGCCATCAAAGAATTTGGAAACGAGGATCATACTAGGATGATCAGAAGGGTGAATGTAAGAGGGTTCGGGGAATCAATGGTCATGTTTGGAACTTCATAATTGTTTGAATCTGCCATTGAAAAACACAGTAGAACGAAACCAACGAAAGGATAAAAAAGGAATGAACTTATGCGCCATATATCTTATACGACATATAAGATATATGCTTGATAAACACAACGTATAAGACCAAACTTATACGGATCAAGAAAACGGACTTATGCGTCGTGTAAGTATGACTTATACACCGTATTAGATTGAACAAGAGATCTTGGAAAGGTTTTGAGTGAGGAAGAAAGAGAACATATCTGAAACTTTGAGAAATTGTTCAGAGTCAAGAGTATGACATGTTGAGAAAATTAGATAAAGATTGAAAGGATAAAACCTTTGGAAAGATGAAAAGGAAACAGAAAAAGAGATGAAATCTCAAAAGATAATGAATGAAGTCAACGAAATTAATTAAATAACAATCACATTCCCGAACAAAACCGAAGAATGATCAAAAAATGAGCAGAAGAAGATGAGAAAACGAGAAAAATGATAGAAACTGATTGAGATAAAAAGTATGAAAAAAACCTTGCTTTGATACCATGTAATCGTTGAAAACAATGACACAGAATGAAAAAAAGAAATGAAGCAGAGAAATAAAATTTTATTTTCTCATAATGAAAAATTACAAAACAAGAAAAAATAAACCTCTTTACACACAATACATACACGACATATATGTATATACGACGTATATGTTTTATACTTAGCATATAAGTATATACGCTCACAAAGTGTCGGTACCACATATTGCTTTTTTCATATTATTTCAATTGATTTAATAAATAATTCTGAAGAATTCATATGTTTGGAAGTTTGGTGTAGTGGTTGCGCATGATCAAATCATGTTGGTTGTATTGCTTTTTTTTTCGCAACCATTTGTTTGATGTATTAGAAAGGTTTTTGCTTTTTGTACATTTTTTTGGTTTGTTATGTTAGAAATTTATATCTCAATGTAAACGATACAGACCAAGGAGTCAACTCCTGGTTTTAATTACGGTACCGAAACAAATGTAAAACAGCCGAATTTGCGTCGACTTGTCGCTGTAACGGTCGATTTACCAAGGACTGAGTTTTACCTACTTTTCTTTTTAAAATGCTTTTTTTTGTTATCGTTTTGTTTTTAATATATTTTTGGCGTTAGTGTTGGTATTGTAATGAACCAACCGAATTAATTCGTGTCGATACGATTTTGGGCGTTCACAGATTTATTTTTGGGTTTAGTGTCGGGATTGTAACACACTTAACCGCACCTGGCCAAACTCGTAGATTTAAGTTTTGGGTTTAGTGTCAGAGTGTTCATCGCTAAGTCCCCGCAACGTGGCAGGTAATTTCCTAGTTTTAATTAATAATACGAAAGCATTAACCACCTAAATAAATAATAACCTAATTAATAATAAACTATGGACTAAAATTTCTCTATGTGTTAGACCATGCGTAGTGGTAGGGGAGAATGGAGGGATAAGTGTGTCACGTGTCGTCCAGTAAGCAACAAAATGGATTGTATTTTAGGGGTGTAGTAGTGGGCGAGAGATTGGAGGGGAAATGTGCCACAATTTTAGTGGTTATATGAATAAAAAAAATAATAAAAATCAGACGGGTCCCTCTATTTTGGTCGAGAAATATTTCTTAGTTGCTCCTCTTCTTGGTCACTTCTCAAAGGAAGGCGGTGTTCAAACCCAATCTCAACCACTTCTCCTTCTCAATCTCTTTCATTAAAAGTTATGTCAAATGTCAAAATACTATTGTCTTCTACTTTCTCAAAAAAAACTTCATTTTATTATTCTTACATTCTTCAACTAGGTTAAAACCTTAAGCATTATATTAGTTAAATAAACTTAACTTGTTAAGACCATTAGTTTTCTCTCATATTAAATAAACCCATATATTTGTTTAGAAATTTTTTTGTTTTGTTTTATTTCAATTTTTTTTATTATTATTACGTTGTTTTTTAAGTTTTTTAATTTTATATTTTTCTTTCAATTTGTATATATTTTCTTAACTCTAGGTTGCTTTTATACCTTATCTTTTCTTTTTAAAAAGTTTAGTAATACTCATAAAAATTTACATTGAACATATGAAGAAATACAAAGATGATTATGTTATTACATAACTCTAAACACAATTACGATGTTAGTCCATCACGTTTTCCTAAAATATTATGATTGAAGACTAAGGTTTAAATATGCAGGTATAGGTACTTAGGTTTTAATTTTGTAATAATGTTAGGTACTAACTTTACCTTCCGTTAAAAGTTAATGGAATTTGCGTCAACTCGTAGCCGTAAGGCTCGGGTTTACCAGTGCCCATGCTTCAACGCTAGGATTTTATCAACGCCTGATTTTTACCAACTGAATAAACATCACTTTAAATATATATATATATATTTGTTGGAACACGGGGTGTATCAATCCAATAACAATTAACAGATCTAAGATCTGTGTCTAATCGATTAATACCTTAACTATAGATCTAGCTCATAATTACCATAGATTAAGTGTTAGATATGTTTATGTATTATCAGTATATATGTATTAGTGATTGTATAATATTAGAATGAAGATCGAGAGAGGTTTTGTACAGGGTTTCATTAATTAACTCTCGAAAGCTTTTATTAATGTGAACAGTGTTCACTATATATTGAAGATATGTCTGGTTCGCCAACATTCCCTAGCGAACCAGACACTACTTCGTTACATACATAAATAAACAAAATAACTTAACGAAACATCTCCTGATTCGTTAACATTCCCTAACGAATCAGGAGGGAATAAGTTTAAGTCTTAGTTCGCTAAACAACATTAGCGAACTAGACATTACATATAACGAACTAGACAATAACTTAATTAATTATTACATTAAACATAAAACGAAAACGTTAACGATAATTACAAAGACTCAAGACGCAAAACCGTGCACTAACAGACACCCCCTCGTCTTGAGCTCTTTGTCTTTAAGTTACTTGAAACGATTGGACTGCCAGTCTCTGCTACTATGAATTCCATTTTCATGACATACACGCACAACGCGCTGGAATTGCATAGCCAGGTCGTAGTCTCCATTGCGCTTGATCAGAATCTGTTTCCTGGGGAGCACGTCATTGTCGGTCTCAGATAAATTAACCAACCACATTGGGTCGATTATCTTGATGAGCTCAGTCTTCAGTCCTTTACCAAGGACAATGACGGCCTCGCCAGTACGATTGTCATAATACCAGCTGTTGAACGAGAGATGCATCTGCTGGGGCATCGTCTTCACAGGAACTCGCTTCATCGTCTTTGGCTGTTTTTACTTTAAGGACAAGTTTCCTCCAGCCAGTCCTTGGATCAATCTCGTTAATAAGTTTGCGTCTCGGGACCTGGGGCTTGAAGAACTTAAAGCCATGATTGACCTCGAACAGTAAGTGTTGATGAAACCACTCAGCTGTCCGGTAACCCCCACGATTGATAAACGGACGTCTCGCGAGGGTACGAACATCCCAACGCGGTAAAGTAAGAACATCCTTCATCGTTTCGTACTACTGGATCCCCTTCTCCCACTTAATTATACATACTTTAAGCTCAGAATCATAAAGCCATGAGACAATATCACCATGTACCTTGGAAACAGTCTTGAAGGAGGTCACTTGGTTTTCTTTAACCCATGCAGCAGCTGTGTCTTTCCGTTCTTGATCAACATATCGACACGCACTGATAATTTTACCCACTTTCTGGCGTTTGAACCATCTTGCAATATCATCATCAGTTATGACTTCAAGTGAATGAACTGTCCGCTTACACTTCAAAACCTTTTCCAATTCCTCCTCAGTTTCTTTAAACATTTGCTCATCGAATACTGGAGCACCTTGATCAACATTAGTGTGTTGAAACAAGTCAGGGTACTCCTCAGCAGTGACGTCTTCCATATCAACATCCTCGTCTTCATAAATAAAATCCGTATTCATCTGAATAGACGGATCATCCAATATACCTTCCTCATTCACCACCTCGACATGAGGCTCGGTCTCTAACGCAGTCAACTGATCGTCATTCAACCCAAGCAGTATGGAAATCTGCTCCCGTGTCAGAGACCTATCAACAAACTCACCAACTTCTATCTCATCTCTGTTCACCACACTTCTAACCATCCCCGATCCATCCATAAATATCATAGTATTAGCTACAATCATCTCAATAGGTTTAGCGGCAGTTGGATCCTGATATACAACAATCTGTTTACCCGAGTCCTCACCGCCACTTGTACCAGCACCGGAAGATGAGCCATGCGATTGTTTAGGCTCACCCCTTGCACCAGACTCATCAGGATCTTGATCATCGTTTTTGAGTTTCTTTAGGGCATCTTCTTTACAAGTCAACTGCAAGATTAATTCTTCTTGTTCTTTCATTTTCACCCCTTGAGACTCAACAATCGCCCGCAGTCCTTCTGACAAAATGAGATATAACTCATCATCCGTCTTTGATTCTCCATCAGACGTTCTTGATTCTGACGGTCAGCTGCCATTTGGTTTTCATAAAGGTGGAGAAGATTTAACAGCATCTCTGTCTGACGATTCGGTGGCAGATTGTACAATGAGGGATTAACAGGTTGGATTGGTCCCTGAGGCTGAGTGATTTTTATGAAAGAGACATCACTAGGAGGAGGAGGAAGAGAACGAGGAGGAGGAGGCCTCATAGATGGTGTTGAAGGGACAGTAGATAATGTAGCAGGAGGCCTTCGTATCTCAGATAACGCCATTTGAGGGACTAAACCAAGCCTTTCATGGGACACCAACGTCGTTGTCAATGTAAGCATCGGAGTGCTAGTAGTAGGCGGCACTACCGAGCGTTGAGTCGTTGATTGACGAGGTGGTGGTACACCAATAATTACCCCAGCCCCGGCTGAAACACGTCTTTTCTTCGATGGCTCTCCAGTTGCCACCGCTTTCCCTTTCCTCTTTCGTTCTTGTTGAGCTGCAATGGTGGCAGCTAAAGCAGCATTTACTGTCTCTTGTTGCTCTTGAAAGGCAGCATCACCAGCTCCACCATCACCATCATTTCCATCATCATTCCCATCATCATCGTTCCCACCTTCTCCCCCTTCACGCTCGGAATCCGAATCTTCATGGATCCAGCGTTCATTAGGAGGACATACATAATTCGGATTAATAATATGACCAATCATTCTTTTATCCCTTGGCGTCTCCTTTCTATAAACCAACATCCTATGTACGGTATCAGCTTTCATGTGTTCCATAGGAAACACATCATTCACCTGTGTTGGATCAATGACTAAATTGGGAATTGAGTCTTGAATGATTAGCTGTAGAAACCGAGGATACATTAAAAACTTCTTTTGAAGTGTTTGCTGAACTTGTTCTTTCAGATGATCATAAACTAGCTTAGAGTAGTTAAACGGTTTGTTGAGGATAAGAGCAACAAAAGCTGACTGTATACTACTTCTACATTCGTCAATCCACCACGACGACCACTCATACAATGAATTAAAACATGAAGAAGATACTTGTATGGTGGGCATAAACCATTCTTGTTCAACATAGGCTTATCAATATTACCACCATAACGTAGAGGAGTAAACAAACCCTTGATCTACCGACGCGACTGGTGGTGATGATGTGGTGTTGGTGGAGGATGACGTGATTGATGCGTTGAAGGAACTGGACGATGATATGTTCAGTGATGATTTGTTATTTGATGAAGATGTGCTGCCGAGTGATGTGATTGAGAAGATCGGTGAGCAGATTGAGATTGAAGATGGGATAGAAGAGGGAGAGATAGTAGAAGAAGACGTTGAACACGAGATCCCTGATGTTGAGAAAGCCGACATGGGTGCTGAGATGGATGAGACTGAGTGGGAGGAGCAGCCTAGGCGGAAGGAAGGCTGTGCTCATTGGTTTATTAAGACCAAGAAGCCTGCTGTTCCAGCCATGTTCAAGAAGAGTTATAACAACAAAGGCTATGCTGAGTCGAAGAAGGGAATTATCTGTTGGATATATGATGAACAGATAAAGTTGTTTGTGGTGAAGCGTTATGATGGTATTCAATACTTCAAAAGAATGTTGAGATCTCTCAATACGTTGCCGGAATGTGAGGTGAAGGATTTGGCCAGGTTGGGCCTGATAAATAGAAGTGACAACAACATGGCAAGAGTGATTGAGAAGATCGTGTGGAAAGAAAGCATAAAAGAAAAGAAGTTTGAATTATTAAAGCCACAGAAGGGAAAGCTCGTGGAGGATACAGAAAGGGGATTGAGAGCAGATGGCAAGCCATGGATGGTGATGAAGTACAAACCGATCCGATGCATCAAGGAGGTTCCAATGAAGACTATGCCTCAAGATGTGTTGAAGAATCTAAAATGGTGGTACGTTGATTGCCAGACTGCTGAAGCCGTGATGGAAGACGAAGATGAACAAGAAGTGCTGAGGGTGTATGATCCGATGCATCTTGTTAACTTATCGAAAGCTGATTTGCAAGTGTTGAATGAAAAGAAGATATTCTATATTCCTGCTTGGAAGGATGAAGCAAGGAAATATCAGCGAGTAGTCACGGTGTGTGTTAGAGAAGGAGTGCACGCTTGAAGATACAGGATTACGAGACAAGAGCTGAAAGATCAAGATATGAAGCTACTGCCAAGGGGGAGTCTGTTGGTGCATAGATGTCAGTAGTTCATATGTCTAATGTCTGTAATCGAGTCTGTAATATTGTTTGTGTATTTGTTTGTTAAAGCGAAGTTGTTGACAAGTTCGCTCAGGCGAACTTGTTAACCAAGCGAAGTTGTTGACAAGTTCGCCTAGGCGAACTTGTTGAACGAGCGAAGTTATGGACAACTTCGCCTGAGGCGAAGTTGTCGTGTATTTATATAGGTTACTGTTACTGTTTACGTGGTTGATTTCAGTTGGGTAATTTACGTGTAATTCAGTGAGTCGAGTGACGTGAGGTAGAGAGTCTGTAAGTATCTCGGTTCGAGTTATTAATATAACGTGAGTTTGTTCGTATCGTGTTCGTGTGTTTGTGAGCTTGTATTCTATGTCCGTAACGATCTACACAGGGATTCCGCACCTGTGTATATCGGGATATCTCGTGTGATCCGTCCAGGGAACCTACAATTGGTATCAGAGCATTTGCTCGATTGTGTGGTTCGGGATATTCACGCGGGTGTAGAATTCGTCCATTTCGGGTATTCACGGGACGAGTTTGTGGTGTTTTTGCTCATTCTAGCCTCCTACCAGTGTGTTTAAGCCTTTAAACCGTCAAAAACGTCGTTAAAATTCGATTTTCAGATCTGCAGAAAGTTTAAGTTCGTCAGGCGAAGTTGCTGTTCATCAGGCGAAGTTGCCGTCAGGATACGTAGGGTTTCAACGAAGATATAAGGAGAAGCGAAGTTATTCACAACTTCGCCTACCTTATCAACTTCGCCTAACTCAACGAAGTTCTCATCAAGTTCGCCTAGCTCAGCGAAGTTTTCTTCAAGTTCGCCTACTTTCTAAGTTCGCTTACCCTAAGCGAAGTTATTCTCAACTTCGCCCAGTCACGCGAATTTAAGAAAGATCCAGCGAAGTTATTACTTAAGCGAAGTTATCCTTAACTTCGCCTACAGTACTGTTCAGAAGAAATTTTTTTAACTTCGCCCTTTTCAGAATTTTTCGGGTTTCTTAGTCTTCAAGAAGGATGTCGTCGATCAACATTTCTGAGCTTGTAAAGATGGAAGTTGAAGCGGGGGTCAGCTACAAAGGCCCCAAGGTTGCTGAAGGGAACCGATTTTGTCGCGTGGAAGGATCGGTTCATACAATACGTTAAGTACCAGGATGCGAAAATGTGGGTATGCATCCAAGATGGATATATTCCACCAATCATGGAGTATGAGGGTCGAGACCAAATCAAGAAATACAGTAAAATGGAAGAGGAGGAGAAAAAGATGTATGAAGCCGAGAGCAAGGCTCATGCTGCAATCACAATGGCTCTTCCACAGGAGATCCTCCATACGTTCAGAAAGTATACATCAGCTAGAGAGCTTTGGGAAGCTCTTGAGAGCAGATTTGAAGGGAATGTAGGTATTCGGGCTTCAAAGATAAAGTTGCTCAAGACTCAATTTTCAGTCTTTAAGTACTTAAAGAACGAATCTCTGGATGACATTATCACTCGATATTATCATCTAATGACTGAATTGAGTAACTACTCCATTTCCTACCGAGAAGAAGAGATTGTGGAAAAGCTTCTCGATGCCCTCCCACCAAAATGGGAGATGTATACTGTGCTGATGAGGGAAGACAAGGACTTCCCTACTTATGATCTTGAAACCACTGTCAACAAGCTCAGAACTTTTGAGCTTAATATGGTAAGAAAAGAAACATCTATGGATCAGGTTCAAGATCCAGGCATGTACGGTGCTAAAGTAAACTCCAATTCAAGTTCAAAGACTGATTCTGCCGCCTACTACTCGAAGGGTGAGTCGGGTGCCAATTCTTCACAGGAGGGGCAAGTGTCAGTAAACTCAAATGGGGATGTTTGCTTTGTTGCGGGTGGATCAAGTGGTACTCAACAGACAGCAAGCAAGAGTAGGGGATCTTCAAGTTCCTCAAGCAATAATTACTCTAAGATGCCAATGAGCGTCAAATCTGCTGAAGAGCAGTTGGCCTCTATGCTTCGTTTATTGCTTCTTATGAAAACTATATTCAAGGAAAGGTTGTTGATCCAGCGATGCTGGATGAAGACGGGGAGAAAGTTTGTTGGTGGCAGGCCAGGGTTCGACAAGTCTAAGGTGAGGTGCTATAACTGTCAACAAAACGGGCACTTTGCCAAAGAGTGCAGAAACGAGCGAGTTGAACGTGGTCAGGGCCGGTCTGCACAGCACACTGGGAGTAATAAGGAAATCAATGCCATGATGTCCAGAGAAGCAGGTGAATACAACTGGAACCTGCATTCGAATGAAACTAGTGAACAGGCAAATATGGCTAAGGTTGAGAATGAAGAACGTGAGAAGATTACCAGAGAAGAGAAAGCTACTGGTAAGGAAAAAGCTTTCATGACAGATAACAAGGATCAACTCTCCGAGGTAAGTTCTAAACCTATTTGTACTAAATGTGAGAATTTGTCTGAGCAACTTGCTACCATAACTGATCAGTATGTTCATTTAGATGCTGAATTCAAAACTCTTAAAGAAGATCATCACTTTATGAAAGCAAGAGAAAACAGTTACAAAGTTAAAATAAAAGCGTGTGAAAAAGATGTTAAAAGCTTAAAAACAAAACTTGCTGAAAAAATTGAAGTAATTGATCTAAGTTATGAGGTTTTAGAAGAAAAGACTAAACTGATTGCTGAATGAGAAAAGCAGATTGCTGACCACCAGGTGAAAGTGGTGGAACTGAACCGAAAACTTGAACAGTTCAGAAATTCCTCAGCTATTCTTGATCACCTTGTTAGTGATCAAGGTACCTCTACAAAGAGGGGAGGAATTGGTTATCACGAGGTTCCACCACCTTATAACCACAATTACACTTTTAACCCTAGTGTTCAGAAATCTGTTGATTTTGAAGTTCCTCAGACAGTTCCAATCAAGGTTACGAGTAAAGAACCAAGTGTTAGTAGTGGCGAAACGAGTTCGCCTGTTTCAAGTGAGAAAATTTCTGTTACGAGTCCAATCTCATCAGATTCGGATAATTTGTCCGAATCGGGTAAGACAAAAGAGAAGGTAGTGTTACCCACTGGTGGATAAAAGGATAAAACTTTTAAAAAGAATACTCCACTCAACCCGTACGTCCCACCTTATGTGAGACGAACGGCCGGTAACACAGCCTCTACATCCAAAACAACCTTTGAAAAGAAAATGGAGCATAGGTGTTGTTTTAGGTGTAATAAGTTAGGACATCTTGTTGCAGATTGCCCTCTGACGCCGAAATTCAGAGGTGTGAGACCTATTAAAACTGAGCGTAAGCCTAATGGTAATTTTAATACTGCTAAAAATGAAAACCCTTCAAAGTTCCGAAATGTAACTAATTCTGGTTTTCACAGAAACAAACCTCAGTTTAACAATGCTAATAACCAAACCACAAGATATAATACTTTCAATATACATAGGTTTGGAAGGCCTCACACTCAATTTCCAAGGAGATTTCCTAATAGGACTGACAGGAATTATTCAGATGCTAACTTTGGAAAGCAGAAGTACGGGATGTATAGATCCAAGACCAATTGGTCTTGGGTCCCTAGATTCTAATCCTTTGCTTTATTGTGCAGGAAAAGTTGAACAGGGCTGCCCACAGTCTTTGGATTGTAGATAGCGGCTGTTCCCGGCACATGACGGGTAACAAATACTTGTTGCACGACTTAAAACCTGTTCAAAGAGCGAGAGTTAGTTTTGCGGGTGAAAGTGGAGGAAGAATTACTGGAAGAGGAACGGTGTCCAATGGGAAAATAACTCTTGAGAATGTGAACTTTGTAGAAGAGTTGAAACACAATCTGCTGAGTGTGTCGCAGATTTGTGATAAGGAGTACACTGTTCATTTCACGAAGAATGAAGCGATCGTGTTGAAGCCTGGTTTTCAGATACCAGACGAGTGGATAGTGATGAAAGCTCCACGTGATACAAATACTTATGTGATGGATATGAGGTCTACTGAAATGGCCACGGAAGAATCATGTTTAATGACGAAAGCAAGCGAATCGGAATCTGAATTGTGGCACAGGAGGATGGGGCACATTCATCTTCGGAAGATGAACCACATTGTCAGGAATGGACTTGTGATGGGCGTTCCCTTGAAAAGTTTTAACTTTGAAGACAAATGTATTGCATGCAAGAAGGGAAAGCAACACAAGAAATCCCATCTCACCAAGAAGGTCAACTCTATTGCCAGTACTCTAGAACTGCTTCACATGGATCTCTTCGGTCCCGTGAATGTAAAAAGTCTAGGAGGTACTTCTTACTGCTTGGTGATCAATGATGACTACTCGCGATATTCGTGGGTATATTTTCTGAAATCGAAAGATGAGACGGCTCAAATGGTGAAGAATTTGATTACCAAAGTTGAGAACGTCATGAGTAAAACAGGTTGATCAGAAGAAGGACGGGATGTTCATTCATCAGACGAAGTATGTTCATGATGTGCTCAAGCGCTTCAAGATGGAGGACAGTTCTCCATATGATACTCCAATCTGCGTCAATCACAAATTGGGTGCTGAAGTAGACGGTGATGCAGATGTGGACCCAACTCAATATCGGGCAATAATAGGTTCTTTAATGTACTTAACTGCATCTAGGCCTGATATAATGTTTGTTGTTTGTCTTTGTGCACGTTTTCAGGCAAATCCAAAAGAATCTCATTTGAAAGGTGCAAAGAGGATACTGCGGTATCTCAAGGGCAAGCCAAAGCTGGGGTTGTGGTACCCGAGAGGAGGAGACTTGGAGCTAGTCGCTTACACAGATTCTGATTATGGAGGGTGCAATCAGAGTCGGAAGTCAACAACAGGAGGATGTCAGTTTCTTGGTGGCAGATTGGTGTCGTGGCAATGCAAGAAGCAGACTTCAGTCGCAATTTCAACCTGTGAGGCAGAATACATGGCAGCATCCAACTGCTGCTCTCAGGTTCTATGGATACAACAACAGTTGCGCGACTATGGTCTGAATTTCTTACTTACTCCTATTTGCATTGATAACACAGCTGCTATCTCAGTAACTAACAATCCCGTGAAACATAGTAAAACTAAACACATTGACATACGTCATCATTTCATACGGGATTGTGCTGATAAGAAATTGATTATGCTTGAAAAGGTGGATACGCTTGATAATTTCGCTGACTTATATACTAAAGCGTTTGACAAATCCAGATTTCAAAACCTTATTGAACTGAATGGGATGATCAATCCCGAGTAACCATGCTTTTCTTGTGATATTTAAAAAAAATAAAAATAAAAATAAACGTCACTAATCGCTTAAAAATATGTCGGTTACATCAGTTTGAAGGACATGTCTTCGGATATGTTTTGGTCCTCATTTTCTACTTGTAGATTTTTAGGATAGCCATTAACCAGATTACTGATAGTGACCGGGGCGGTTTATGATGAGTTTTTCTTTCTTTCGCTTAAAATTAGTCGATCATACTTAGTTAGAAGGACACATACTAGTATGTGGTCGGTCCAGCTGATCCATTGGATCTTCGGGATAGCCGTTTACCTGAAGACTTTGTTTTGGTCGGGGCGATTAATGTTAAAATTTTGAAGAAAAAGGGAAATGAAATTATTTTTCAAGTCTGTTACTTCGTAAGAAGTTCGTTAGGTATGTTTAACAGAAAATTGATCCAACCTTGGAATATGATAGATATACTAACTTTGTGTGCTTAACTAGTGAAGTTATTAAGCTTAAAAGGCTTTAGGACAGTCATTGTATGTCATGGTAACTTTTTATGGTGCGTAAAAGTAGATGTGATACAAACTAAATCTACTTGATTTTAACGTGGAAACTCCTTAAGAGTTTTGCATGTCTTCATATATATCTTTCCCAATGATAGGCAGAAAAGCGATTATCCAGTCATACACGAGCCCATGTGTGTTCTGATTCCCGTGAAGATAGCGTCTCAAGATACTGCAGTGATCCAGATTCGGGACTTGCAGTAAATTTCTACTTTGAAGACTATGTTTATTAAATAAAAAAAAAAAAAAAAAAAAAACTTCTTGGAGTTATTGAAACATATTAGAGATGACAAAATCAAGACTTCACAATCATTGAGTAAGAGAGAAGAACGGGAAGCAGATCAAGAATACTTACAACTTAATCAGACACTATGGGTAGAAGTCAATTCGGGGTGACTTGGGGAAAGCCAAATACGCTTTGAGGATAAATAGGAGACATCAATATTTCTGAGTCGTTGCCCACTTAAATTTTGAGGCTTAATTGAATATAACTCGTATCACAGAAACGATGAAAACCATCTTAAGTTATACCTGCTTACAACCTGTCTCTATATGTCATAATACAGCTAAACACGGATCTATGTGACAGTCACGTAATTAGTATGATTCCTGTTCGGATCTTTTCTAAAACGTAGCAGTCCCTATCGAGACTGAAATTTGATCCCTTATACTTTAAATTTTTTAAGTCTTTGTACTTAGATAGTTTTATGATTTTTTAACTGGTTACTTAGACTTGATCGTGTCGTTTAGTTCTTCTAGGAAAGTTTTATAACTTAATTGGAAAATTGTTAAACTTATAAGGTTAAATTTTGTAAATATATAGGCGATGTTGTTGAACAGGCGAAGTTGTGGATAACTTCGCCTAGGCGAAGTTATCCGTAACTTCGCCTGTATAACCCAGACCCTATATAAGGATGTTCAATCGACATACTGTTCATCACTTTTCAAAATAACAGCAAACTTATCCGACTTTTCCGGCGAACTTGTTATTTCAATCGATTAAGTGTTATTTATTCCCGATTTTCACACCGATTCAAGGTTCGAAATACCATTATATCACATACTCAATGTTCATTCAAGCGTCTAAATGTTTGTTTCGACTGGTTTCGAACCCTCGGACCATCGGTTTTGAAACCGAGTTTCATAACTTGTCTTTTAACGTGTTAATAAACATACTGATCGTCAACATGTCCTTAAAACTTGTGTTTAAGAGTACTTAATCGTCTAACCTAGCCGAATCATCAACTGCACGTTGTTCCATAATCCTTACTGTCGCCGATTCAGATTCAGGCGAAGTTAGGGTTTAGGCGAAGTTATCCGTAACTTCGCCTGAAGCTTAAGTTCGCCTGAGGCGAAGTTATCCGTAACTTCGCCTGAAACTTAAATTCGCCTGAGGCGATGTTGTGATGAGGCGAAGTTAACATTAACTTCGCCTAAGATCATTTTTACTTAATATTAATTAGACGAACTTAAAGCTGAAGCGAAGTTGTTCCCAACTTCGCCTCAACTTTAACTTCGCCTATACAGAGTTTATCACAACTTCGCTCATGGTAATCAGCGAACTTGTGCTATGTCTTTATGTTGTTCTAACTTGGTTCGTTTGTTGCAGATATGGCTGCAGTAGCCGGTGCTGGAGGTGCAGGAGGAGATGATGGTGACAATCAGAGACAATTCTTCCCAGGTCACAATATGTACATTACACTTGACCCGGAAGCGAGCGGCGTTGAGGATTACCGCGAGATCATTACTTTCCTGATACGCTCGAGGATTTTTCATGCCATCACAAACACTCTGCCGATATCTCTACCAAATATCGAAGACTTCTGGCAGACGATCGAATACGACTGTCGTGTTGAGCCCCCGGTCATGCGAGCGACTGTGAACAATCAAGAAGTTCAGTTCAATTCTGAACAGATCCGGGTGGCGTTACGGTTTGGAGAGGAGACTCGAGATGATCCAACTGAGTTCGTAGCTCCGTTTCCTGATGGAGCGTTTCTCCGAATGGGCTACTCTGGTCCATTAGGTGATACCCAGAGGAGGAAGGGTTTCCTTCTTGATCAGTGGCGCTTCCTTATGCATGTCATGATAGTTTGCATGTCAGGAAGGAAGGCGGGCACGGATGGTATGGGTGCGACCATGCAGTCTGCAATGACTGCACTGACCTATAACAAACGTTATAGCTTCAGTCAAATGGTCTTCTACGAGATTGATAGACAAAGAAGGGCGATGTATCGGGAGCGGTTCATTATGTACCCACGATTCATCCAGATGATATTGAACCATGTCGCTCCGAATCTACCTCAGAGACGCCCGATAAGATACGTGGAATCTGTGAGCAAACATATCTTTGCTCAATGCCGCACTTCGAGTGCGAGGAGCAACCCTGAACGTCGTCCCAGGCATACTCCACTGTTTGGGTTTTTAATTAACCCAGAGTATGTTCCTGCTGGTGGGGACAAGTTCAGAGATCCTCAACCGCGACAGGCAAGAGCAACTCAAGCTGTTCCTGCTCCTGCTGTGCCTGTTGTGTCGACTGCAGAGGATATAGATCTTGACGCTGTATTTGGAGGTCAAGGCTATTTTGATATGGATCAAGTTGAAGAGGTGCAGGTCTCTGCTGCACAGGGTTCGAGTGTGAGTGCTACTAGAGCAGCTACATCGATGGCTGAATCCGATTTGGATGAGATCATGGATGAGGGGAGAAGGTTGATGGTGTCTCGAGAGAGAACGTTTGGGAAAAGAAAGAGAATGAAGGATGATGAAGAGTCAGAAGAGGAAGAAGACATACATAAGCTGATAAGAAGATCAAGACGGGAAAGGACAGGTGCTGGCATGGGAGCTGGAGAGACTTCAAGGACTGTACGTTTTGCTCCGGCCGCACTGTCTGGTATGTCTATTGTTCCTTCTTCTGTACAGGTTACAAGTACAAGCGCTGCGGATGTTCCCGTGGTGGCTACATCATCTGCTGGCACTCCATCCATCACTGCTATCCAGACGTCGACTCCGGAGATCGTGTCTCTACCACCTCCAACGCTTACTCAGTAGGTGGTAGCTGCACGATTTGTAGAGTCAACGGTCGTCACTGCTGCAGGGTTATCAGGTATGGTACCACCTGCGGTTACGCCTGCTTCTGTTGTCTCGCCTTCGCCTATGTCAGACTCAGAGAGAATAGCTTCACTAGAGCGGATCGTGGCAGAGCAATCAAAGACTATTCAAAGCCTAGTGGAAGCAAATCAACTACAGTCATCCCTCCTGGTTGAGCATGGGAAAATCATAGATGCCTTGAAGGAGTTCTTGGCATCTCAGGGGGAGATGAGCTGTAAAAGCGACGAGCTCAGAACGAAGAAGAGAAACGACCGAGACGATGATCCCAATGCATCGAAAGATGCAGGTGGTGAGCTGCCAAGAACTTCTGAAGCTCTTGGTACTTCCACAGCTGAGGGGGAGTCTACCGACGCAGCTGGTGGTGATGATGTGGTGTTGGTGGAGGATGACGTGATTGATGCGTTGAAGGAACTGGACGATGATATGTTCAGTGATGATGTGTTATTTGATGAAGATGTGCTGCCGAGTGATGTGATTAAGAAGATCGGTGAGCAGATTGAGATTGAAGATGGGATAGAAGAGGGAGAGATAGTAGAAGAAGACGTTGAACACGAGATCCCTGATGTTGAGAAAGCCGACATGGGTGCTGAGATGGATGAGACTGAGTGGGAGGAGCAGCCTAGGTGGAAGGAAGGCTGTGCTCATTGGTTTATTAAGTCCAAGAAGCCTGCTGTTCCAGCCATGTTCAAGAAGAGTTATAACATCAAAGGCTATGCTGAGTCGAAGAAGGGAATTATCTGTTGGATATATGATGAACAGATAAAGTTGTTTGTGGTGAAGCGTTATGATGGTATTCAATACTTCAAAAGAATGTTGAGATCTCTCAATACGTTGCCGGAATGTGAGGTGAAGGATTTGGCCAGGTTGGGCCTGATAAATAGAAGTGACAAAAACATGGCAAGAGTGATTGAGAAGATCGTGTGGAAAGAAAGCATAAAAGAAAAGAAGTTTGAATTATTAAAGCCACAGAAGGGAAAGCTCGTGGAGGATACAGAAAGGGGATTGAGAGCATATGGCAAGCCATGGATGGTGATGAAGTACAAACCGATCCGATGCATCAAGGAGGTTCCAATGAAGACTATGCCTCAAGATGTGTTGAAGAATCTAAAATGGTGGTACGTTGATTGCCAGACTGCTGAAGCCGTGATGGAAGACGAAGATGAACAAGAAGTGCTGAGGGTGTATGATCCGATGCATCTTGTTAACTTATCGAAAGCTGATCTGCAAGTGTTGAATGAAAAGAAGATATTCTATATTCCTGCTTGGAAGGATGAAGCAAGGAAATATCAGCGAGTAGTCACGGTGTGTGTTAGAGAAGGAGTGCACGCTTGAAGATACAGGATTACGAGACAAGAGCTGAAAGATCAAGATATGAAACTACTGCCAAGGGGGAGTCTGTTGGTGCATAGATGTCAGTAGTTCATATGTCTAATGTCTGTAATCGAGTCTGTAATATTGTTTGTGTATTTGTTTGTTAAAGCGAAATTGTTAACAAGTTCGCTTAGGCGAACTTGTTAACCAAGCGAAGTTGTTGACAAGTTCGCCTAGGCGAACTTGTTGAACGAGCAAAGTTATGGACAACTTCGCCTGAGGCGAAGTTGTCGTGTATTTATATAGGTTATTGTTACTGTTTACGTGGTTGATTTCAGTTGGGTAATTTACGTGTAATTCAGTGAGTCGAGTGACGTGAGGTAGAGAGTCTGTAAGTATCTCTGTTCGAGTTATTAATATAACGTGAGTTTGTTCGTATCGTGTTCGTGTGTTTGTGAGCTTGTATTCTACGTCCGTAACGATCTACACAGGGATTCCGCACCTGTGTATATCGGGATATCTCGTGTGATCCGTCCAAGGAACCTACAGTTGTCATCGTTGTCACTAAATTGAAGCACACGGCGAACCACTCCCACATCAATTGTAATAGCAGTTTGATTAATCGTGGCTCTAACATGATTTTCCGCCTCAACAACCTTAGCAGTATCCCAAAACTGCCTAATAATATTCAAAGACACTCTAGGTCGAGCAGTGATTGCATAACGTATCACTGAACGTCTTAAGAATGCTAACATGTCTCCGAATACGTCAACGTCAGCAATATCTTGATCAACATACGCACAGATGTTGTGTTTCGTGTCATATGGTAACAAAATAACATCCTCCTGCTGTTCTTGAGGTGGTTGTTCTTGTGGTGGTTGTTCTTGTTGCCCTTGATCAGCAACTGGTGGATCTTGATTTACTTGATCAGCCATTTTTACAGTATAAGTATAAGTGAATATAAGAAATGTGAAGATGTAATATACATTTATCACACACACACACACACACACACACACACATATATATATATATATATATATATATATATTTATTTTAAATGGTGTATTTAATTTCATATGTTATATGGAAATATATTTACGCGTTTAGACGGTTGGAATAATTTTAATTAATTTAAATGATAAATAAACTTAATTAAATAATAAAAACTAAATGTCATTCGTGTGATTGTCATTATGATTCGTTACCATCCAGTAACGAACCAAGTGATTCGCTATCATGTAAATAAGTTAACGAAAGAGAAACAGCGAATCAACTATACAAGTTTAACGAACTGAATCTAGTTCGTTACAGATTTGGCGAATCCATATTTGATTCGTTAAAAAAACTGATTCGCTGAGCTAGTTTGTGTATTTCCTTAACGAATTGGACACGAAGCAGTTCCAATTCGCTAAAGATAACGAATGGTCAATAATTTAGACTTAATCTTTGACCCGCATAGTCAGAGTCAAAATTACGATGAACACCGATAGTCAACAACAAAAATCAAGCTTCAATTAATCCATAACTATCGTTGGATAATCAAAACATTATGTGTATTGAACTCAGAAACATAGTATTAAGCTCATGGTGTGGAGATTGAGACTCAACACCCAGAATTACTTAGGTTAACCAGAGTATACAAAACCCCGAAACCATTAAGACACAATCGACCCGGCAAACTAGAATCAAACATCGATTAAAGTCTACCAAGGGTATCGGAATCGCATTCCAATCACAAATGATTATATATCAACTACAAAAACAAAGTATATCATAAATAAATCAAGGTTTTTGAATTCGGAAAACCCTTAGAACACAAAAGTTCATAATTAGTCTATTAATACTCCGTCATTTTTGACGAAAATCACATCGCCGTGAACGTTTATACCTTGGTAACACAATTATATTCTTGAAATGTCGAAATTAAGAGAAAAATTTGAAAAAGGTGACTTTAGGTCGAAGAAAGATGATAAACAGTGAAGGACTGTTCGTGTTTTCTGTTTTACATAGCCTAGCACGCCACCCAAGGTACTCGCTGTACGAATCAAGCGATTCATTTGAATTTTCAATAACGAATTAAACAATTCGCTATTCCAATTCGTTGCCTCAGAGTAGCGAACAAGACGTAAATCGTGTCTTGATTCGTTAAATATGTATAACGAAGTAGAGATGATTCGTTAGAGAGTGCGGAAGCGAATAAGGTGAGCGAACTAGAAACCAATTCGCTAAAGAATCACCTAGTTCGTTACCCATACTTAACGAAGTAGCTTATAACGAATTAAAACTTTATTTAATTTTAACTTAAATAATTAAATTAATAATTAATTAAATAAAAATCACTAACTAATTAAAATTTTAACTTAAAAGAATTACCGAAGATCTTTTTATCCCGATAATTGAATACTTTAAAAAACGTTTCACTTTTACGAAACATAAATTAAAATCATTAAATAATTTGTAATAGTAAAAAGAATAAAATATTTTTTGGTATTTTATAAAAATGAAAGAATGTATTTACAAAGAAGCATCCGAACATTAAAAATGGACAATCTTTTTGTGTTTTTCTATGATTTATCAAAAGCAGTACATATTTTTGGTATTTTTGTTGAGTTTGAGTAGAGAATCATATTGACCATAATGCCCTTCCATCACAGTTTTATATTTCAGCGATATTACAAATGGCGTTAAGTCGGTCATTGATATTGTTGTCCACTTAAATCTTATAACAAACCTTCGAGCATTTTTGTGATATGATTTATGGTTCAATTAGTGCACAGATTATCAGAAACTATCAGCCTCTAATCTCGGTTTAAGCTTAATTTGATTTTTTCCAAATCACCCTAACTTGAATTAAACCATTATAGTGTTGATCAAAATTTTTGATACCAATTGTGAAATTTTGAGCAATGCATCAAGTTTCCTTTACTGTGAGTGAGTATGCACGAGTCCATCTGTCGGCTTACATACATTGTATCCCCTGGGGTCCGTTTCTTATTGGTATTGAGACGCACGCAAGGGAGGAACAATTTGTATGACTAACAACGGATTTTGATCGAGTCAGTAATTTGGATTGTACGAAGTACAGCGGTGATCAAGTTTAATGACTTTGGGTTTGCTCTAAAAAGCGAGTGAAATATTCATGCTTATGAATACCCAGATGATTAAGCCGCATAAAGACTCACAGTGTCAAGAATCCTAACGCTTGTTATTTGCTTTATTATATTTGTGGGTGATCAACAACTATAAGGCTTGAGTATGACCGGTTATTAAATTTCTGCCATCTTCACCAAGACTTTTGCTAGAGACTAACACCTCTTTCAATTTGGCTTTTCTTTAAGTTCATATCACTTACTTCACTCTAACAGCTTGTTTAAGACCTATCAATGCACCAATGGTTAAGCACTCAGTCTTTTAAGCTTATTTCTTTCTGGATTTGGGGTCAAATAATCAATGTACTATCATTTTCTCTTTTTGCTTCAAAAACTCAAAATTTTGAGGAGCATAAAACAAAATGAATTTAATTGCCCCAGTTACTTTGAGTTCATAAATTAATGGCTATCCTATCCATCTACAAGTAGAGAACAGGACCAAAACATGCAAGCACGCTTCACAAACTTAAGTAACTGACTAAATTTTCAGCTAAAAATAAAGTAGAAAGCTTAACGAACGCCCCAAGTACTATCCATTTGTCAGGTAAATGGATAACCCGAAGATTTACAAGAAATTATCAAGACTAAACAAATACAAGTATATGTCCTTCAAAATAGAAGCAAATGACATAATTTTCAGCGAACATAAGCAAAAATCTTTTTGGGTTTTCTCTTTACAAACTTAAAAACACAATCTTTTTGTTTTTTCGGATTTTTCTTTACAAAATAAGAAAATTTACATTCTTTTTGATTTTTTTTCAGAATTTATCTGTACAAATAGAAATCACAATCTTTTTGGTATTTTCTAATTTTAAAATGTTTTTGGGTTTTCAAATATTAGAATAAAACAAGAAAGAACAAAATATTTTTTATTTTTCAAAGTTTTAAAATGTTTTTGGGTTTTGTCTATACAAAATAAAAGGCACAGTATTTTTGTATTTTCTAGAATTCACCCCCTAAAATCTAAAAACAAAAATTTTACACTAGAACAAAACTGAAAATAAAGATAATCATTCTAACTTTAGGATCTCAGCAAGGGTCTTCAATCCATTTAAACCAAGCAAAAAGTTAAAACGTGTTTTATCAAACGCTTTGGTAAATAGATCGGCTTTTTGAAAATCAGTGTGTACTTTCTCAAGATCAATTAATTTCTTTTCATAACAATCCCATATAAAATGATATAGAATTTTGATATGTTTTGTTTTAGAATGTTGTACGGGATTCTTGGTGATACTAATAGCAGCAGAATTATCAATTAAGATGGGAGTAATAAGAAACTTCAAACCGTAGTCGCGAAGATGTTGTTGTATCCACAAAACCTGGGAACAGCAACTCGAGGCGACAACATACTCAGCTTCGGCGGTTGAAGTGGAGACCGTTGTCTGCTTCTTACACTGCCAGGAAACAAGCCGGCTTCCTAAGAATTGACATCCCGCTGTAGTAGACTTGAAATTGATCTTGCATCCTCCATAATCTGAGTCTGAGTAGGCGGTAAAATCGAAAGTATCATATTTGGGGTACCATAACCCGATGTCAGGATTTCCCCTTAGATATTGCAGAATACGCTTGACCGCTGCCAGGTAAGTCACTTGGGGACTAGCTTGGTACCAACACATAAACAAACAGCAAACATTATGTCGGGTCGAGAAGCAGTTAAATACATTAAAGAACCAATCATAGCACGATAGAGGGTCGGATCAACTGTATCCTCCAATTTATCCGGTGATAAATTGTGACCCACGGGAAGAGGAGTAGAAGGGATTTTTCCGGCAGTAATCTTGAATCGGATCAAGACATCGTTCACATATTTTTTCTGATGAATGAAGATTCCCTTTGCAGACTGATGAACCTGCAACCCTAAAAAGAAATTCATCTCTCCCATCGAACTCATCTCGAACTTGGTTTGCATAGACTTCTCTAACTCCTTACACAACGTGTCATTTGTAGACCCAAAGATTATGTCATCAACATAAATCTGAACGAGTAGAAGATCATCACCAATATTCTTATAAAACAAAGTGCAGTCGATAGTTCCACGTTTGAAACCGTCATCCGTCAGATGGTCGGTGAGCGTGCCATACCAAGCTCTCGGGGCTTGGTGTAGACCATATAATGCCTTGTTTAATCGGTAAACACGGTCAGGATAATCAGGATCTTCAAAACTTGGAGGCTGTAAGACAAACACTTCCTCATGAAGTTCACCATTGAGAAAAGCACTTTTAACATCCATTTGATACACCATAATATTCTTGTAAGAAGCATATTCCAGGAAGATTCAAATCGACTCTAATCTTGCAACTGGAGCATAAACCTCAGTGTAATCAGTACCCTCTTGCTGATGAAAACCTTGCACCACTAAACGTGCCTTGTTTCTAATAATTACCCCACGATCGTCTTTCTTACACTTATATACCCACTTAGTCGGAATTGCCTTCTTGACTCTAGCAGGTCTGTCAATAAGATCCCAAACACCTAAACGTGCAAATTGTTGTAATTCTTCTTGCATGGCTTCTACCCAAGAAGGATCTTGAAGTGCCACACGAGGAGTCGTTGGCTCAACTTGAGATAGAAAACAAGGGAATTTAGCAACAGTTGCAATTTCAGATGAGTGTAAGTCAGCATAAGCACATAGAGCATTATTTTCATTTGAGGAAGCAACTTGATGTCGTGTCTGAACTCCCACATCAAGGTCTCCAATAATGTTTTCTTGTGGATGGTAATTATGAATCCTGAGAGTAGGATTTTCAGAAACAACATGTTCAAATAAATTAGTGTAATGTTCACCCAATTCAGGAGTTGAAACATCACTGTCAAGTTCAATAACTTGATCCACAATTGCATTATCATCAGATGAAGTAGAAGCATTATCATAATGAACAGGAGACTCATTATCAGGTTCTTCAGTTGGAGTAGCAATTGGAGCTTCAACATCATTTGAACTTGCGAACCTTGGAATTTCCAAATGTTCTTCAAAATAAGCACGAACTAAATCTTCATATGGATAATCAGTTGTTGGAGTAAATGAATTAAATAAACCATCATAGTCAAACATCCAGTCTGGACCTTTTCCTTGGGAAGCATTAGTGTACTTTTGACAGTCCACATGGGACCATTCTTCAACACAACCGGACGTAAAGTTAAACACTCTTTTCTTAGGTGATGCATAACCTTCAATGGCTTTTTCATCAAACTTTCCCACGTCCTTTTTCAACATAGTACAAGGACACCCAAATGGCTCCAAGTACTTTAAATTAGGTTTACGATTATTCAATAATTCATAACTGGTCTTCTTGAGTCGTTTAACAGTTAGAACACGATTAAGTGTATAACAAGCAGTATTCACCGCTTCATTCCAAAATTGGACAGGAAGCTTTGAATCAGCAAGCATTGTTCTAGCAGCTTCAATAAACGTTATATTCTTTCTTTTAGCTACACCGTTCTGTTGTAGTACATATGGGGCACTGTATTCTCGATGAATTCCTTTTGTACACAAAAGAAATCCAATACAGTATTTTTGAATTCAGTACCATTGTCACTTCGAATTCTCCTCACTTTCAGTTTGTAAAATGATTCGATCTTAGTGATTAGATTTTGAACAAGACCCGGTGTTTGATCTTTTGAACTCATAAATAAAACCCATGAATATCGTGAATAATCATCTGTAACAACTAGGCAGTACCAGTCTCCAGAAATACTCGCACGATTCACTGGACCAAATAAATCCATATGAAGTCGTGCAAGCGGAGTATCAATGGAATTTAATAACTTAGATGGGTGCGATTTCTTCTTCTGTTTGCCTTTCTTGCAAGCAACACAGTGATTAGATAACTTAAAATTCTTTAACGACACCCCCTCTACCAGATCGTTTGCCATTAAATAATTCATCTTTCGAACATGTATGTGACCCATTCTTCGATGCCAAAGTACTGAGTCTTTCTCGGTTGCTTTCGAGACAAAACACGTTTCGATTGAAGTAGATACTTTAGAGTTTATATTCAAGACATAAATATCATTTGATCGAGGTGATCGCATGACAACCATGTCCTCGGGAATCACATAACCCGGTTTCAAAATTAGACATTCTTTATCCGTATATACTGTCATGTATTGCTTATCATAGATTTGCGAGACACTCAATAAGTTATGGTCCACTTTATCACAATAGTTAACCTTCTCAAAAGTAATCTTCCCATTTGGCACATCACCTTCTTGTGTAATCATACGCCCAGAATTCCCAGCAAACGCCACATAACCCTCTTGTACATTTCTCACATTTGTTAAGAGGTTGAGATTCCCAGTAATATGACGAGAACATCCACTATCCATGATCCAGTTTTCACCAGAAATGGTCTTGGATGTACCCTACACACAAAAGAAAAATGATTAGTTCAAAAGGGCAGCCCAGGCCTCGGTCTTGGGCACCTTTTGGTTTCCTTGAGAAATTTTAACTTTAGTTGCATTCAATTGTTGTTCAGCAACTTGAGAATAAGTTACAGGTTTCTTAGACTTTCGTCTTAGATATGCATCTTGAACCACATTTGAATGAACATTTTTGCATAATGGTTCAGTAGGAATAAACTTAGGTTTAACTGAACCATGAGTTTCATTCACATGAACAACTTTTCGAGGATGTACATTCGAAAACATAATATGAGTGTCATCAGCATACGACACAGGTTATTTTAGAATCTCCTTTACCAAAGGAACCGGTTTGGAGTGGTCCTTGATAAAAGGATGAAGATTCTGATAATTCTTCTGTCCATAGTTTCTTACTACATGACCTTGTTGACCGCAAAGAAAACAACTTCGCATGTCAACATGATGATGTTGAGAATTTGTTGGAACATGTGACACAGATGATGACTGATGACTCACATTTTTAGTCATGCTTTTAGCAAAATCATCAGATAATTTAGATTTCTTTTGCAAGTAAAAATCTAAATTAGAACAGTTTGAAAAACTTTTCAGCATATCTGTCCCAGTTGACTTCACAAAGTTAATTTTCTTAGCTTGTTTTAAACTTGTTTTGATTTAGTCAAAGTGTCAGATGAAGCTGATGTTTTTGCATGAGCATATTGGCGTTCAAGTTCACGAACCTTGGAGGTTTAATTGCCAAAAAAAACACTCAATGAGTTCAGGTTTAATGATACTTATTGGAATGTCTTTCTCAGTGAACATCGTATCCATCCCCTTTAACTTAAAAACACGAGTAGATGATGGCTTAAGTGCATTAGGATTTATAAAACGCAACACATCCTCATCAGAAATTTTGGGTTTTTCTGGTTTCTTAGCCTTCACTGGTTTGACAAAAACATCTTATTTCATCTTAGTTGTGTGCGAACCATACACAGCCTCCTCAAATTCATGAGGTTCACACAGTATGTGATTAGAACATTGAATGTTCTTGTTCTTCTGTATAATTTCCGGTTCAAACACATCCTCAATGATAAATTTATCAACATTTTCAACAAAAACTTTGTTGCTTTGAACATGAGGTTTCTGAGAAACAGATTGGGTTTTAACAGTTTCAGACTTACTCGTTTTAGATTTTTCTGAAATTACAGGCTCTTTAAGAATAACATCTTCCTCAGTTGGAGCAAAAGGATTAATTTTATAATCATTGTGAAATGGTAGTGGAATTTCAACAAAACTTATACCTTTCTTTGAATCCTTTTGTTTTCCAAAAACTTCAATAATTTCATTCAACAGAAAAGATGAATTTCGAAATTTACCCAAATTGTTCTTTAACTCAAGAACCTCATTTTCAAGCTCGGTTATCTTTGAAAAATGTTTCAAAATTTCTTGAAACTTTTGGTCATTAATTGTCATTTTCACGGATAACTCAGCTTTGAGATCATGATTACTTGTCGACAATGCTTCAATCTTTTCACGAGATCTCATTTGAGATTCGAGAGATTGTCGATAAGTATCCTTTAGAGAAGCAATTTCTCTTACTAAATTGTCATTGTGGTTCTTTAAATATTCTAACTTAGGTTTGTTAGATTCACAATCAGCACAATTTACTTTAACAGATGAAGTTGCAGAAATTGAATGTCTAACCTCGTTTATCTCATCCATGAATGCAAAGACTGTTGTAGGCTTGTCACAGGAATCATCAGAATCTGATCCAGAGTCATTATCACCATGGAAATCTTGAGTCAACCCGAACAAAGCCAAATTAGCTTAATTATCGTTGCACTGTAATCGTTGTGACCAATCATCTCCATTAGCTAACATTGCTTGTGACCCGGAACTTGATGGTTTCTTCTCAGCATCATTACCTCTTGGTGTTGAAGAATTTGAACTTTGACCAGGAGGACCATTATACTCCTTTTTCGGTTTGTCACATTCTTTTGCAAAATGACCGAATTCTTGACAATTATAACATTTTACCTTCAACTTGTCAAATCCCAACTTCTTGTTTAGAGCGGGAAGATCTTTTCCGGTTCTTTTCATGAATCTTTTCACCTTTCGAACAATCATTGCCATGTTCCACTTTAATCCATGATTTCTAAGTCATCTGTATCAATCTGATCATAGTCTTCATCGGTTAGATCACTAGTGGCAATTTTGCTACTAACCAGATTTTCATAAGACGTCATGAAAGCGGGTAGAAAGGCAAAGTTTTGTTCAACTTCTTTCATATTGACGTTTAGAGGTGATGAGTATTGATTTACTGAAGATGAACTTCCTGAACCAGCAGAAACATTTGGTGATCCAGAGTTACCAGCAGTATAAAAACATGCTCTAGGATCACTATAGATTGTTGTTTCATTCTCTTTTGCATTCTGTGTCAGAAAAGCAGTGATCGGTGAAATTGTTGAACTTAAAGGCATGCTACCACCATAAAAGGCAGGATCTTGACTTTCCTTGGATGACTTTTGACACTTAAGATCATACTCACGAGCTTCAATCTTTTGTAAAAACTCACTTGCAGTCAAATCTTCATTAAAATAGTTGTTTTCTTTTAATACCACTACAAATGTAGAGTACGAACTTGGTAATGCACTCTTAATTGTATCAATCTTGTCAATCTCAGAAATTTCCAACTTCATTTTTCCATTTCAGCAATCAAGTGATTGAATCTCGTTGTCATCTCTTCAACTGTTTCACCTTTGAGTAAGTTAAAGTTTCTGAATTGAAACTTAAGCATCACCTTTTTTCTTTCAGCCGTATTACCCATACTTCTCATTCGGATATGTTGAAACGAAGAAGCACATATCTTAATACTACCCACTTGGTGAAATATATTTTCAGGTAAAGCCATAGTTAGAGTAGAATATGCTTTTGTCTCTATCTCTAGTGCCTTCTTCTCTTCTTGTGAATATTGAGATATGGCTTTAGGTCTGAAGCCGATAGTCTCATCCCCAATCATAGGAACGGTATAGACTTCATCCAAACAATATGAGCAGTCAGGATGAACTGAACCTAAATGTGCACAAAACCGAGGTTCCCATTTGGCGAAGTCACTGAACTTCATCAATCTTGGACATTTTGAATGTGAACCTATCTCGGTATCAAGTTGCAACATTTGTTGCATCAACATGTTTTGAGACGCTAATGCATACATACCGGCCATAGTTGACAAGTTTCCAAAATTTGAGGGTGTAACGAATTAACTAGCGAATAAGGTTTAACGAATGAGAATTGTAACGAACAGTAAACAGTTGTAGCGAACTGTGAACAGTAGATTAACGAATCAAATCTTAACGAAGCTAAGATAGATCAGACAACGAATCACAATTGAGTTTAACGAATCAATCTAAAGAATTAGAAAGTCAACGAATCAGAAAGTCAAACTAACGAATTGACTAACGAATTAGCTAGCGAATTGATAAAAGAAACTTAACGAATTAGAAAGTATTCAGTAGCGAATCACTAAGAAAAACTTACGAATCAGGTTGTTACAACCATTTGTAACAAACTCTGACACCTTATGCCACGTGGCAAAGGTTGTTATGACACAATCCCAAAGTGGACGGATGTCACACGAATCAGTTAACCTAAATAGCGAATTAGATAACGCGAATCACAAATTGTTGCGAACTGGCTAGCGAATCACTTGAAGTCTATAACGAATTAGCTAAATTAGATAACGAATCAAAGTGAATAATATAATGAATCACTAGAAAGATGATAGCGAATCATATTCATCTTCAAATCTTCAAATCTTCAAAGAAGATTTCCAAAAACCTGGAAATGATAAACACCAACCCAGAACCTTAAATCTGTAATACTATCTCGATTCTAAACCAAATCACACAAATAACCAACCAAAACACTCGTAAATCGATCGTGAATCCAATACTCCTAACCTCGTAACCAAATATCTCCGAATACCAATTCAATTTTGCCAAAACACTGACCCTGTTTCGGCCACAAACCAAACCAATACCGAATCAGTCCAAAATCAATCCAAACCTCAATTCCACTTCCAATACCTTACCAATACTCAAATCAACTCAAATTCAATCCAAACCATCCCTAATTCATTCAATTAACCTTAAAATTAGTCCAAATTCAACCAAAACAGAACACTATCGATATGTAAAACTAATTAACCAATCAATACTCTAAATCAACACCAAATCAAGTATAATTGAGCCCCGAAAGCTCTGATACCACTTGTTGGAACCCGGGGTGTATCAATCCAATAACAATTAACAGATCTAAGATCTGTGTCTAATCGATTAATACCTTAACTATAGATCTAGCTCATACTTACCATAGATTAAGTGTTAGATATGTTTATGTATTATCAGTATATATGTATTAGTGATTGTATAATATTAGAATGAAGATCGAGAGAGGATTTGGACAGGGTTTCATTAATTAACTCTCGAAAGCTTTTATTAATGTGAACAGTGTTCACTATATATAAAAGATAGGTCTGATTCCCTAGCGAACCAGACACTACTTCGTTACATACACAAATAAACAAAATAACTTAACGAAACATCTCCTGATTCGTTAACATTTCAGGAGGGAATAAGTTTAAGTCTTAGTTTGCTAAACAACATTAGCGAACTAGACATTACATATAACGAACTAGACAATAACTTAATTAATTATTACATTAAACATAAAACGAAAATGTTAACGATAATTACAAAGACTCAAGACGCAAAACCGTGCACTAACAATATTTTTTTGTATTTTAATTTTTTTATATGCTAATTCAACAAATTTATATTTTGTGTTTTGTTAAGGCATCTACTAATATAACTAGTAGCCACCGAATATGCGTCAACTCGTTGTTTTAACACAACGCCCAATTTTACGGTTCGAATAAATATTGCTTTAAATATGGTAATTTTAAAAACAATACGATATACCAGCGTTGTTATTTTTTTTAGTATGTTAACATGATGATTTAATTTTTAGGTTTAGTTCCAGTATCGTAACAAACGCAGTCAGCACAGACATAATTCACGTTTACTACGTTTGTTACGATACCGAAACTAAACCTAAAAAATAAATTCATATTAACATATTTAAAAAAATAGCGACACTCATATAGAATATTATTTTAAAATTAACATATTTAAAACAATATTTATTCGGATGGTTAAACTGGACATTGTGTTACAACAACGAGTTGACACATATTCGGTGGGTATTTGCTACGTTAGTAAAGGTACCATTATAAAACCCAAAATATAAATTTGTTGAATTAACATATAAAAATATTAACATACAAAACTTAAAATATTTAAAACGATGTTTATTCGGCTGTTAATAATAGGGCGTTAGTAAAATCTGAGCGTTGAAGCATGGGCATTGGTAAATCCAAGCATTACGACGATGAGTTAACGCAAATTCAGTAAACTTTTAACGAAAGTTAAAGCTAGTACCTAACATTATAACAAAATAAAAACCTTAGTACTCATACCTGCAAATTTTAAACCTTAGTATCAAATCTTATAAATTTAATGTTAAAGCATTAATGTCTAATGCTAGGTCTTGGGGGCTTTATATGCCATAGTTTATATTGAACATGGCTGAAATTGACAATTATGTAAAGATGTAAGGAACGTATAAGTAATAATATACCGTATAAGACTTATAAGGATCACATAAGTCTTATACGCTGATAGTTGACTTATACGGTTCATTGTTAGTATAAATAAGTTGATCATGTCATATGTTGTAACAGATGTAACAGTTTTTCCAGATCAGATCTGATCAGTTGTACTCACTTTGTTATATCATTATATTGAAGCTTATGAGTGATTGTGTTGTGAATCCTTTATGATATTATTCCGCAATGTCGTATAGTATAGCAAATACATTTTTATTGATCCTAATCATAACATTTACACGTAAATGATGGAATGCATGATAGGGATCATGTTCTTTCAAGTGGTATAAGAGAATAAGGCTCATATTTGCTAATGATTACAACACATTCATTGGATAATTGTTAAAGATTTGTCAAGTTCAAAGTCAAAGTCAAAGCCGATCATACATTCTTCAATTAATAACATGTACATGGATCAATCATCAATTGCTTCAGTGATTATGGTTGTTGTTACGTAATTATCACTTCTACATGAGTGATTTTGTAAATTCGAGATTTTGATCATAGAAGATGAACAATGGAAATGGCGTATAAGATGATCCGCAGAAGCCTGTAAGTTTTAAGTGTCCGTATAAGTTTGTGTTCGCCGCATAAGTGGATATACAACGTATAAGTGCTTCTATCCGTATAAACTCTTTGACGTATAAGTGATTTTGTCCGGATAAGAAGTTACACGCGGAAAAGTTATACGTCACTTTTTGGTCAACGTATAAGGTGAAAGTTATCCGTTTAGTTGGGGTTATTTGTCCGTATAAGATTACACACTTGAGATTTCTGTTTTTTCTTTTTTTTTGTTCAAAAATGGAGGATTTAAATGCTTTTGTGACGCACCAGTCACCGATACTTCAGAATATTAAATGAAATGGGGACATCAAACAAGCCACCAAAGTTGTTAAGGATGGAAGATTACCCGAGTTGGGCCGATAAGTTTGAGATTTATGTTAAAGCCGTCAACTATGATGCGTGGGAAGCTGTTGAGATGGAACACATCATACCAAGAAATGAGAATGGTACTACTCATCGTTTGTCTCAAATTCCTGAAGCAGAAAAAGCAAGATTTCTTAGTGAGAAAAAGATGATGAATTTGTTCCAACAATCAATCAAGTCTGAGATTTTTCAATTATTGCAACACAATGGATCTTGTCATTCAATTTGGGAAGCTTTATTGAATAAGGATAGAGGGAATCCTGACATGAGAAAATCCAAGATTGGTTTGTTGGAGAAAGAGTTTGATATTTTTTCTATGGTTAAGGGTGTGTCAATGGCACAAATGATTGAAATATATTGTCATTTGGTGAATGAGATGAAGCATTTGGGAATTGATAAGCAAGAATATGAATGCATTGATAAGCTTGATGATTCATTATATGAGGAACGAGAGACTTTTATTATCATTCTACAATCAAACCCAATCAACTATGCAAGACTGACTCTAGCACGTTTCATTGAGAAGTTGAAAGCATAAGAACTTGAAATTCGAAAGAAGAAAAAGATGAAGAGTAATACTGTAACTCAAGATATTGGGCTATATTTTAATGCATCTCAATCTGTTGTAGCTCTGAGTCCAAAGATTCAAACTGCTTTTGTCACAAATAGTAGTTTTGGGGGAAGTTCTCAATCGTCAATCATACTGTAGGTTCCTGGACGGATCGTACACGGGATGTCTCTAACAACGCAGGTGCGGAATCCCTGTGTAGGTAGATACGAGTGTAGAGTATGTAGAGATCGAACACACAAGCAATAAACCAACCACGTTATATTGATAACAAACACGTGACCCGAGGTCACCGTTACAGACTATGACACGTAACTCGGTTACTGAAAACTGAAACGAAAACCCTAAACGAACAACCTTAAACTGTTTCGTCTGAAACAGTATATAAACACGACAACTTCGCCACAGGCGAAGTTGTCAATAACTTCGCTGATTCAACAAGTTCGCCATAGCGAACTTGTTGACAACTTCGCGCATTACAAAACAAACATAAACAAAACATAATTACATTACAGACTCGATTACAAATGCTAGACTATGAACTACTGACATACATGTACCAACAGACTCCCCCTTGGCAGTAGCTTCATATCTTGATCTTCAAATCTTGAGTCTTGTAATCTTTACCTCTACGCGTGCGCCCCTTCTCTCACACATACCGACACTACCCTTTGATATTTCCTAGCTTGATCCTTCCAAGCAGGAATGTAGAAGATCTTCTTCTCGTTGAGCACTTTCAAATCATCCTTCGATAGATTAACAAGATGCATCGGGTCGTACACCCGAAGTACTTCTTGTTCATCCTCATCTTCCATTACCGCCTCAGCTGTCTCACAATCCACGTACCACCATTTTAAATCTTTTAGGACGTTCTTGGGCATAACTTTCATCGGTACTTCTTTCAAATGACGGACTGGTTTATACTTCATTACCATCCAAGGTTTGCCGTCAGCCCTCATTCCACGATCTTTGTCTTCTATCAACTTTCCTTTTTGAGGCTTTAGGAGTTCAAACTTTTTGTCTTTAATGGCTTCTTTCCAGACGATCTTCCCAATGATTCTTGCCATATCATCATTACTTCTATTGATCAGCCCCAATCTCGCTAAATCTCTCACCTCACATTCTGGTAAGGAATTCAGAGATCTCAACAATCTCTTAAAGTACTGAATGCCGTCGTACCGTTTGATCACAAATAGTTTCAGCTCTTTGTCGTACAACCAGCATATGATTCCTTTCTTTGACTCTGCATAGCCCTTTATATTATAAGTCTTTCTGAACATCGTTGGCACTGCAGGCTTCTTGGTTTTAACAAACCACTGAGCACAACCTTCTTTCCAGTTCGGCTGCTCCTCCCATACTGTATCTTCTATCACACTCTCATCCCCCAATTCTGATCTCTCAACAGCTGGAATCTCATGTTCCACTGACTCATCTACAATCTCACCTTCTTCTAACACATCTTCCACATTAATCTGTTCTCCAATCCTCTCAATCTCATCCATAGGCAACACGTCATCATCATCCATCAACTCATCGTCCTCCTCCTCATCCAACTCCTTCAACGCATCAATAACGTCTTCAACATCAGCGTCGTCATCCACAACTACAACATCATCACCATCTGCATTTGTAGACTCCCCCTCAGTTGTGGAAGCTCCAAGAGCCTGAGAGGTTCTTGGCAGCTCATCACCTGCACCTGAAGGTGCATTGGGATCATCGTCATGATCTTCTCGTCTTTTCGTTCTCAACTCATCGCCCCTACACGTCTTCTCCCCCTGAGATGCCAAGTAATCCTTGAAGGCATCTATTATTCGTCCATGTTCTACCAGGAGGGCAGCTTGTAGTCGATTGGATTCCACTAGGCGGTCAATAGTCTTTGACTGTTCAGCAACAATCCGCTCTAGCGAAAGAATCCTCTCGGTATCTGAAGTAGGCAATGGAGTTGGTGGAACATCAGCAGAAGTGACCGCAGGTGGTACACTTGGTAACCCTGCAGTAGAGGTGATTGTCGACTCCACAAACCGTGCAACTACCACCGGTGGATTAAGCGGTTGAGGTGGTAGGGACACAATTGTTGGTGCCGACGTCTCGATCGCTGAAACCTGTGCAGTAGTAGGAATAAGAGACATACCAGATAGGGCAGGTGGAGCAAAACGTACTAGTCTTGAAGATTCTCCAGCTCCCGAACCTATCCCTCTCTGTTCTCTTCTTGAGCGTCTTAGCACAATCTGTACTGCCTCCTCTTCATCCACTTCATCCTCATCCTCCCCCACAGTTCTCGGCCTCTTTCCCGTAGTCCGTTCTCGAGACACCATAAGTCTTCTTGCCTCAGCAAACGTCTCGTCTAGATCAGAGTCAGCTACCGAAGTAGCTGCTCTGGTAACATCCATAAACTGAGGACCCGAGACATCCATATCAAACAAACCATGTCCACTAAAAGCAGCATCTAGATCAACGTTTTCAGCAGTGGACACAGCCTGAGATATAGTAGCTGGCACAGCAGCAGAAGATACAACAGGCGCAGCTGATACAGCATGAGGTGCTGCCGCCTGATGTGGTTGCGGATCCCTGAACTCGTCCCCTCCTGCAGGAACATACTCCGGGTTAATGAGATACCCGAAAAGTGGAGTATGCCTGGGACGCCGCTCAGGGTTGCTTCGAGTGCTCGACGTTCTGCACTGAGCAAAGATACGTTTTGTTACGCACTCAACGTATCTGATAGGGCGTCTTTGCGGTACAGACGGAGCGACATGATTGATAATCATTTGTAGGAACCGAGGATACATAATAAAACGCTCGCGCGCCGTCGCCCGTCTCTGACGATCAATCTCGTAAAAGATTAGCTGACTAAACGAATATCTGCGGTTGTAAGTCAGCGCAATCATAGCCGATTGCATCGTCGCACCCATCCCATCTGTTCCTGCCTTTCTGCCGGACATGCATACTATCAACACATGCATCAAAAAGCGCCATTGATCCAGCAGAAAGCCTTTCCTCCTCTGCGAGTCCCCCAGCGGACCCGAATAACCCATCCTTAAGTAAGCTCCGTCACGGAAAGGAGCTACGAATTCCGTTGGGTCGTCTCTCGTTTCATCACCGAACTGCAGAGCCAACCGTATGTCCTCCGAGGAAAACTGTATGTCTTGACCATTGACAGTTGCTCGCATCACTGGAGGCTCAGGTCTGCAATCATAATACACCGTCTGCCAGAAATCTTGAATGTTGGGCAGAGATATGGGTAGTGTATTAGTGATCGCGTGAAAAACTCGTGATCGTTGGAGAAATGTGATAATCTCCCTATAGTCTTCAACGCCTCGTGCGTCTGGATCCAAAGTGATGTATTGGTTATGGGCTGGGAAGAATTGTCGTTGCTCATCACCATCATCACCTCCAGTACCTCCAACAGCAGCCATATCTGCACAAAACAAATCAAGTTAGAGACCATAAAACCATCTCACAAGTTCGCTGTGTACCATATGCGAAGTTGTGATGTACAGGCGAATTTAAAGTTGAGGCGAAGTTGGGAACAACTTCGCTTCATCTGTAAGTTCGTCTATGAACTTATAAAAAATTTGAAATAGGCGAAGTTATGTTCAAGGCGAAGTTATGGATAACTTCGCCATAGGCGAAATTAAGCTTCAAGCGAAGTTGTGGATAACTTCGCTGAAGGCGAACTTAAGCCACTGGCGAAGTTGAGAATAACTTCGCGTAAACCTTAACTTCGCCTGAATCTGAAACGGCGACTGTTCAGATTCAAACAAGGTTTATCCGATGTTTCGGACCGATTTAACTATCTAACAATGAAGTCCAACATATTTCAATGGTGTTAGGACGAAAAGGTCGTCCATGAACACGTAACGTGAGGTCGGAAAACTTGGTTTCTAAGGTTCGACGACCCGAGGTCTCGAACCGGGTAGAACTATAACGAGAAAGATAGGATGTTATTGACTACACATACCACTAGTATAGTAGAAACAAGGAACACAAGATCGAAATCGAAAGTGAAGAATAAGATCCGGATGAATTGATTAATCGAACAAGTTCGCTGGTAAATCGAGAAAAAAATACAGTTTACTGTTTACAATCCCTTATATAGGGCAGAGTTGGTTCAGGCGAAGTTACGCTTAACTTCGCCAAGGCGAAGTTAAGCACAACTTCGCTGAATTCAACAACTTCGCCCGTAATTTTCAAAATCAGCCCTTTAAGTTTGAATAATCTTGAATTTAACCTTAAAAATTACCAAAAAGAGTTAAACAAATATGATCAAGACCCAGTAACCAACAATAAAATAATATAACTACAAAAACTAAAAAAAATTTTAGAAAAATTTTAACGAAATAAGGGATCAAATTTCAGTCTAGTCAGGGACCACTACGTTTTAGAAAAGATCCTAACAGGAATCATACTAACGATGTGACTGTCACTTAGATCCGTGTTTGGCTGTATTATGACATAGAGAAACAGGTTGTAAGCATGTAAATAACTTAAATGGTTTTCATCGTTTCTGTGATACGGATTAAGGTTCAGTTAAGCTCAAAATTTAAGTTGGCAACATCTCAGAGATAATGGTGTCTTCTATCTATTCTCAAAGCGTATTTGGCTATACCCAAGTCACCCCGAATTGACTTCGACCCATAGTGTCTGATTAACTTGTATATACTCGTTGACTGCTTCCCGTTCTCTTCTTACTCCAGACATGAGAAGTCTTGATTGTTACTATGTCTCATAAGTACTAAAAATATACATGTTTTTTTTTTTTTTTTTTTTTTTTTTTTTTTTTTTAACCAAACATTCTTATTGACTTCGGAGTATTAAACTACTGCAAGTCCCGAATCTGGATCACTGCAGTGTCTTGAAATGCTTTCTTCACGGGAATCAGGTCACTCAGGGGCTCGTGTATGACTGGGTAGTTGCTTTTCTGCCTATCCTTCGAAAAGATATGTATGAAGACATACAAAACTCTTAAGGAGTTTCCACGTAAATTCGAGTAGTTTAAGTTAGTATCACATACACTTTTACGCACCATAAAAATTACCACGACATACAATGACTGTTCTAAAGCCTTTTAAGCCTAATAACTTCACTAGTTAAGCACACACGATCAGTATATATATCATTTTCCAAGGTTGGATCAATTTTCTGTTAAACACAGCATAGAACTTCATACGAAGTAACAGACTTGAAAATTAATTTCATTTCCCTTTAAAAAAAGTTTAAATTCAATCGCCCCAATCACGTCAAAGTCGTCAGGTAAACGGCTATCCTGAAGATCCAATGGATCAACTGGACCGACCACATACTAGTATGTGTCCTTCTTACTAAGTATGACCGACTAATTTTCAGCAACTGAAAGAACACACGTCATAGCTGCCCCGGTCACTTTCAGTCTTCCAGTTAATGGCTATCCTCATTCTCTTCGTTGAAACGAGGACCAAAACATATCCTAGGATATGTCCATCAAACTGAGGTAACCGACTAATTTTAAGCAAAAATGACCCATGTTTTTTTTTTTTTTTTTTTTTTTTTTTTTTTTTTTTTTTTTTAAATCAAAGACAAGGTTACTCGGGATTGATCATCCCATTTAGCTCAATTAGGTTTTGAAATCTGGATTTATCAAACGCTTTTGTAAACAAGTCAGCAAAATTTTCAAGTGTATCAACTTTTTCGATCTTGATCAGTTTCTTCTCAGCACAATCCCGTATGAAGTGATGACGAATGTCAATATGCTTAGTTTTACTGTGCTTCACGGGATTGTTAATTACTGAGATGGCGGCAGTGTTATCAATTAAAATAGGAGTAAGTAAGAAATTCAGACCATAGTCGCGCAATTGTTGCTGAATCCACAAAACCTGAGAGCAGCAGTTGGATGCTGCCATGTATTCAGCTTCGCATGTTGAAATTGCAACTGATGTCTGTTTCTTGCACTGCCAGGAAACTAATCTTCCTCCAAGAAACTGACAGCCTCCTGTTGTTGACTTCCGACTCTGATTACAGCCTCCATAATCAGAATCTGTATACGCCACTAGTTCAACGTCTCCCCCTTTTGGGTACCACAACCCTAGTTTCGGCTTGCCCTTAAGATACCGCAAAATCCTCTTCACACCTTTCATGTGAGATTCCTTTGGGTTTGCCTGAAAACGAGCACAAAGACAAACAGAAAACATTATATCGGGCCTAGAAGCAGTTAAATACATTAATGAACCTATTATCGCCCGATACAGAGTAGGGTCCACATCTGCGTCACCATCTGATTCAGCGCCCAACTTGTGATTGACGCAGATTGGGGTGTCATATGGAGAACTGTCCTCCATCTTGAATCTCTTCAGCACATCATGAACATACTTTGTTTGATGAATGAACATCCCATCCTTCTTCTGATCAACCTGCAATCCTAGAAAGAAGGTTAGTTCACCCATAGCACTCATCTCGAATCGTTTCTTCATGACAGCCTCAAAATCCTGACACATGGATACTCTTGATGCAGCAAAAATGATATCATCCACGTAGACTTGAACCAGTAAGAAGTCACATCCTTCTCTCTTCACAAACAGCGTACTGTCAATCAATCCCCTTTCAAAACCATTTTCCAGCAAGTAGTCCGATAACGTTGAATACCAGGCACGAGGTGCCTGATGTAACCCATATAACGCCTTGCTCAACCTGTATACGTGATCCGGAAAGTCTGGGTCAGGAAAACCTGGAGGTTGCTCAACAAACACAACCTCATCAACTTTCCCATTAAGAAACGCGCTCTTCACATCTAACTGAAACACCTTCATCTTTTTAGATGCAGCAAACGCCAAAAACAATCGAATCGCTTCTAACCGGGCAACAGGAGCGAAAACCTCATTGTAGTCAATACCCTCTTGTTGATTAAAACCTTTAACAACCAACCTCGCCTTATTTCTCACGATAATCCCCTTTTCATCCCTCTTGCACTTGAACACCCATTTCGTGCCTATAGCATGCACATTTCTTGGTTTTTCAACCAAGGTCCAAACTTCCATTTTCTCGAACTGAGCCAACTCTTCTTGCATGGCTTCGACCCACGAGCTGTCCTTTAAAGCCATTTGATAATTCTTTGGTTCAATTTGGCTTATAAAGCAGGAGTACAAACATTCATTCATTATACCTGTTTCTTTTATACTTGAATAAACACAGGTGTGCTCATTCAGGCTACTTCTGGTTTGTACACTCGAGGACACATCACCTATAACGTTCTCCAATGGGTGATCTTTGTGAATTCTCGTGGTCGGAACAGCACCGACATGCAAATTGTCTTCCAAGTTCGAAGAGATCTCATCTATGGTTGTTTCTGGCTGAGAGTGAAAAGGATTAATAAATTCATCTTCAGTTGAGGCCGCAGGGGTATCGATCGTGTTTGATGTGGAAGGTTGAGATTTCTCAAAAATCTAATGTTGCAATATATTCTCTTCCTCATCAAGTATCATCTTCGTCACAGCTCTTTCGTCTTCTTCAGAAATTTCCAAATTAGGTACGTTAAACGACTTAAAAAGTTTAACATAGTCAAACAGCTCAGCAGGTCCATTGCTTGGTTTTGGCGGTTGGTAACTAGTAATGTCGGTGTTACAAACCACCTCCACCTTGCAAGTTGTCGTATTGAAGACCCGTCTGTTGGGAGTCCCAACAACATAACCGACTAGGATTCCCTCATCGGCTACTTCACCAAATTTCGAGTTAGTCTTCAAAATCGAACAAGGAGACCCAAAAGGTTCAAGACCGCACAAGTTGGGCTTCCTTCCGTGCATAAGCTCGTAACAAGTTTTTCCAAGTTTCTTAACTGTTAACACCCTATTTAGAACATAGCAGGCTGTAGCAACTGCTTCAGCCCAGAACATCACAGGAAGCTTTGAGTCTGCCAGCATAGTTCTGGCTCCTTCAATCAACGTTCGGTTCTTCCTTTCAGCTACTCCGTTCTGTTGTGGAGTATACGGAGCGCTGTATTGATGCTCAATACCCTTCTGAAGACAAAAGATTTCCATCTCAAAGTTCTTGAACTCTGTCCCATTGTCGCTTCTGATGAATTTAACTGATTTACTCATGACGTTCTCGACTTTTGTAATTAGATTCTTCACCATCTGAGTCGTCTCGTCTTTCGTTTTCAGAAAATATACCCACGAGTATCGTGAGTAGTCATCAGTTATCACCAAGCAGTAAGAAGTACCACCTAGACTTTGTACATTCACCGGACCAAAGAGATCCATATGAAGTAGTTCTAGAGTACCAGCAATTAAGTTGATCGTCTTGGTGAGATGGCTTTTCTTGTGTTGTTTTCCCTTCTTGCACGCTATGCATTTATCTTCAAAGTTAAAACTCTTTAAGGGAACGCCCATCACAAGCCCATTTTTGACAATGAAGTTCATCTTACGAAGATGAATATGTCCCATTCTCCTGTGCCATAATTCTGATTCTGATTCGCTTGCCTTTGTCATTAAACAGGATTCTCTGGTGGCCATTTCAGTAGACCTCATATCCATCACATATGTATTCGTTTCACGTGGAGCTTTCATTACTATCCATTCTTCTGGTATATGTAAACCAGGCTTCAATACAATCGCTTCATTCTTAGTGAAATGGACAGTGTATTCTTTATCACAGATCTGCGACACACTCAGCAGATTGTGCTTTAATTCCTCCACAAAATTTACGTTTTCAAGTGTCATTCTCCCATTCGACACAGTTCCTCTACCGGTAATCCTTCCTCCGCTTTCACCAGCAAAACTAACTCTAGCTCCCTGAACAGGTTTTAAGTCTTGCAACAAGTGTTTGTTGCCTGTCATGTGCCTGGAACAGCCGCTATCTACAATCCAAAGATTGTTTGCAGCCCTGTTCAACTGTTCCTGCACAATAAAACAAAGAGTTAGAATCTTGGGACCCAAGACCAATTGGTCTTGGATCGATACGTCCCGTACCCTGGCTTTCTTAAGTTAGCATCAGGATAATTTCTGTAAGTCCTGTTAGGGAATCTCCCTGCAGATTGTGTGTAATGCCTTCCAAACCTTTGAGAATTGAAGGTGCTATATCTTGAGGTTTGGTTGTAAAACTGAGGTTGGTTTTTATGAAAACTTGAATTCGTTACATTTTGGCATTTTTTAAAGTTTTCATTTTTAGCAGTAACAAAATGACGCTTATACTCATTTTTATTTGGCTTCACACCTCTTAATCTTGGCTCCAGAGGGCAATCAGCAACTAAATGCCCTAATTTGTTACATCTAAAGCAACACCGACTCTCCAATTTCTTGTCAAATGTTGGTTTGGATGTAGAGGTAGTGTTACCAGCCGTTCGTCTCACATAAGGTGGGACGTACGGATTGAGTGGAGAACTCTTTTTAGAAACTTTATTTTTATCTCCATCGGTGGGTAACCCTACCTTCTCTTTTGTCTGATCAGATTCGGACAACTTATCCGAATCCGATGAAACTGGACTCAAAACAGAAATATTCACATTAGAAACTTTCGAACTTGTTTCTCCACAGCTAACACTTGGTTTTACACTTGTAATCTTGATTGGAGTTGTCTGAGGAACTTCGAAATCGACAGATTTCTGAACACTCGGATTATAAGTATAGTTGTGGTTAAAGGGTGGTGGAACTTCATTATATCCGATTCCTCCCCTCTTTGCAGAGGTACCTGGATCACTCACGAGGTGATCAAGGATGGCCGAGGAATTCCTGAACTGCTCAAGTTTGCGGTTCAGTTCCACCACCTTTACCTGGTGGTCAGCAATCTGTTTATCTCGATCAGCAATCACTTTAGTTTTTTCCTCCAAAACTTCATAACTAAGATCAATTATTTCAATTTTCTCAGCAAGTTTAATTTTTAAGCTTTGAACGTCTTTTTCACATGCTTTTATTTTAATTTTATAACTCGTTTCTCTTGCTTTCGTAAAATGGTGATCTTCTTTAATAGTTTTAAAGTCAGCATCTAAATGGACATACTGATCAGTTATTGTTTTAAGTTGCTCAGACAAATTCTCACAACTAGTACAAATAGTTTTAGGACTTACCTCGGAGCGATTATCTTTGTCATTTGCCATGAAAGCGGTTTCTTCTTCAGTAGCTTTCTCAATTCCTTCAACCTTCTCACATTCTTTCACTTCAGCCTCAGCCATGTTCGCTTGCTCACCAGAACCACTTGAATGCGAGTTCCAGTTGTACTCACCTGCTTCTCTGGTCAACATGGCGTTAATCTCTCTGTTAACTCCAGAATGTTGTGTAGGTCGACCTTGTCCTCGTTCAACCCTCTCATTTCTGCATTCCTTGGCAAAGTGCCCGTACTGCTGACAATTATAGCACCTTACCTTGGATTTGTCGAACCCGGGCCGACCACCAACAAATTTTCTTCCAGTTTTGTTCATAAAACGTTTCACACGCCTCACAATCATTGCCATTTGCCACTGCAAATCCATCTCCTCCAGATCATCAGCATCGATCTGATCGTAATCCTCATCAAGAGCAGCAGGGTCCACAATCTTCCCCTGGATGTAGTTTTCATAGGAAGCAATAAATGATGCATAGACTGCAAACTGCTCTTCAGCAGATTTTACACTCATAGGCATCTTGGAATAACTATTGCTAGATGCATTTGCAGAAAAACTACTTGTGGATGCTTGAGGCTTTGAAGTACTAGATCCTCCAGCAACGAAACATACATCACCATTCGTGTTTACAGAAACTTTTCCTTCATGAGACGAGTCAGAGCCTGACTCCCCTTTCGAGTAAAAAGCAGCAGATTCAGGCCTTGAACTTGAGCCTGAGTTAACCTTAGCACCATACATACCAGGGTCTTGTATCTGATCTGTTGGTGTTTCCTTTCGAACCATATTAAGCTCATAAGTTCTGAGCTTGTTTACTGCCGTTTCAAGATCACAATTTGGAAAGTCTCTGTCTTCCCTCATAAGGACGGTGTACATTTCCCACTTCGGTGGGAGAGCATCGAGAAGCTTTTCAACGATCTCTTCTTCTCGGTAAGCAATTGAATAATTGCTGAGCTCTGTCATTAGATGATAGTATCTGGTGATAATATCATCCAGTGATTCGTTCTTCAAAAATTTGAAGACGGAGAACTGGGTTTTTAAGAGTTTGATCTTTGATGCACGTATACCCACATTCCCCTCGAATCTATTTTCAAGAGCATCCCAAAGCTCTCTCGCAGAAGTGTACTTTCGGAACGTATGGAGAACCTCTTGAGGAAGTGCCATTGTTATCGCAGCATGGGCCTTGCTTTCGGCCTCGTACATTTTCTTCTCTTCGTCCTCCATTTTGCTGTACTTCTTAACCACATCGCGACCTTCGTATTGCACAGTTGGAGGGATATATCCATCCTGGATGCACACCCACATTTTGGCATCCTGGTATTTGATGTATTGGATGAATCTGTCCTTCCATGCCACGAAGTCAGTTCCCTTCATCAGCCTCGGGGCCTTAGTGGCAGACCCCGCTTCTACTTCCATCTTGACCAAGTCGGAGATATTGATCGACGACATCCTTGCAAAAACCTGGAAAACCTGGAAAAACAAAAAAATATTAAAACAGCTCAGTTGGCGAAGTTAAGAATAACTTCGCTTGAAGGTTAACTTCGCTGAAAGAGAACTTCGCAGAGATCTTAAATTCGCTTGATTTGGGCGAAGTTAAGAATAACTTCGCTTAGCTCTGACGAACTTATGAGTTGAGCGAACTTGGGTTTGAAGCGAAGTTGCGGAGAACTTCGCTAAGGCGAACTTATGAAGTGAGCGAAGTTGTAGTTAACTTCGCTAAACCTTATATCTTCGCCAAAAACCCTAATTCCAGCGACGGCAACTTCGCCAGAAGAATGGTAACTTCGCCCGATGAACGGTAACTTCGCCCGATGAACAGGGAAGTTTGTTCAGATCTGTTTTCGTCAATCCAGCAGCTCCCGATCAATGCAAAGGCTTGAAAATGACTGTCAAGCACTAGCAAAACTCAATCCCAACAAAGACACGTCCCGCGAATAGGTCAAACGAGACGTTTTCTACACCCGCGTGAAATCCCGAACCTCACAATCGAGCCGATTGGCTCTGATACCAATTGTAGGTTCCTGGACGGATCGTACACGGGATGTCTCTAACAACGCAGGTGCGGAATCCCTGCGTAGGTAGATACGAGTGTAGAGTATGTAGAGATCGAACACACAAGCAATAAACCAACCACGTTATATTGATAACAAACACGTGACCCGAGGTCACCGTTACAGACTATGACACGTAACTCGGTTACTGAAAACTGAAACGAAAACCCTAAACGAACAACCTTAAACTGTTTCGTCTGAAACAGTATATAAACACGACAACTTCGCCACAGGCGAAGTTGTCAATAACTTCGCTGATTCAACAAGTTCGCCATAGCGAACTTGTTGACAACTTCGCGCATTACAAAACAAACATAAACAAAACATAATTACATTACAGACTCGATTACAAATGCTAGACTATGAACTACTGACATACATGTACCAACACATACCTCATTATAAAAGTTCCTACACTAGAACCAACTCTACTCCTACCAACACAGTTCCAACTAGTTCTGTTCCTGATCAATCCCCAAAGCCCGCTAGTCCATTATCTGATGTTGTTCAATGAAACATTGCAATTAATATAAAAAACAACAATGGACTGACCGTCGATAACGTTCAAGAACATATGGCTTTCTTAGGATCCGTCCTTGAGTCATATGAGTGTTTGATAGCTGGGCGTACTGGTAACTACAACATGACTAAAGAAGATTATGATCAGATTGATCCTGAGAAATGGAAATATTGGATATTCGCTGGTGTATGGCAAGTGTGGTTCGTAGAGCGCAAATTTTTGGGAAATCACTGGTAAAAATTGTTTGGATGGGACAACTTCAAAGTTGGGGTTTGATAAGTCCAAGGTGAGATGTTTTCGATGAAAAGAAAAGGGTCACTTTAAAAGGGAATGCACAAATCCAGAAGTTGGAGATGCTAGTCCTAATCCTTTTGGTAGGGATTATAACCGGCAAGCAATTTATTATCAAAGCTCTCCTGCACCGACTGAGTCATCAAAGAAGCCTGAGGCCTCGTCATCTAAAGTGTGTCATGAAAAATTGGATGAAGGTTTCAACTGGAATACGAATATTCATAGGGCTAATATTGCTGAGGTAATTGGTGAGACTCAAGCTGGAGAATAGGTACAGGTAAACCTTGTGAATGCAGGTGTAGCGGTGGAAAAAGTGGAAAATGTTGAAGTAGTTGCTGATGATGACAAGACCGAAACTGATGGATGTTGTGATAAGTCTACAGAATCTCCTAAGAGTTTTGAGTCTATTCCAAATGAATTCTTTCAATAATTTTTACCTCCTGATGTATATGAAAGTTTTGCAGGATGGTTCAATGGCGAGGAAGTGCTATATGGAAAGATTGACTTTGGAATTGATGATGAGGATGAAATTGTATCTGAGGAATCTCAAGTGGATTCAAGTGTTGAAGAACTAAGTGAAGAAATTGTGTCTGCTGAAGATGTTCCAGCGACAAATGATGAATTGAGAAGAAAATATGTTCCTAGTAGCTCCACTCAACATTCAAACATGGCTGGACAGGTAACATTTTCTACTCAAGAGATAAAACGTATCTGTGAGTCATATGATGAAAAGGAATTTGTGATTAATTCTTTAATATCCGACTATAACAGAATTTTTCATGATTATTAAAATATAAAATAGGCTCATGATAAACTTCAATCGTGTGAAAAGAACTTGTGGTTGAAAATCCTACAAGTTGAGAAAATGATCTCAATGCTTAAGCACACGGTTGAAGATAAGCAAATTGCAATCAATAGGCATATTGATGAGAAAGCGGAATTTAAAAGAGAACTTCAACTAACTAAAATTGAGATTGAAAGGGTTGAAGCAAAACTTAAAACTTATTCCGCCTCATCATATGTCCTAGATCACATTATTCCAAAAAAGATTGTAGGTTCCCTGGACGGATCACACGAGATATCCCGATATACACAGGTGCGGAATCCCTGTGTAGATCGTTACGGACGTAGAATATAAGCTCACGAACACACGAACACGATACGAACAAAACCACGTTATATTGATAACTCGAACCGAGATGCTTACAGACTCACGTCAATAGACTCACTGAATTACACGTAAACTGAACTCGATCAACCAAAACTCTAACTCACCAACACGTAAACAGTAAACAGTAAACAATATAAATACACGACAACTTCGCCTCAGGCGAAGTTGTCCGTAACTTCGCTCGTTCAACAAGTTCGCTTAGGCGAACTTGTCAACAACTTCGCTTGGTTAACAAGTTCGCCTAAGCGAACTTGTCAACAACTTCGCTTTTACAAACAACTACACAAACAATATTACAGACTCGATTACAGACATTAGACATATGAACTACTGACATCTATGTACCAACAGACTCCCCCTTGGCAGTAGCTTCATATCTTGATCTTTCAGCTCTTGTCTCGTAATCCTGTATCTTCATGCGTGCACTCCTTCTCTAACACACACCGTGACTACTCGCTGATATTTCCTTGCTTCATCCTTCCAAGCAGGAATATAGAATATCTTCTTTTCATTCAACACTTGCAAATCAGCTTTCGATAAGTTAACAAGATGCATCGGGTCATACACCCTCAGCAGTTTTTGTTCATCTTCGTCTTCCATCACGGCTTCAGCAGTCTGGCAATCAACGTACCACCATTTTAGATTCTTCAACACATCTTGAGGCATAGTCTTCATTGGAACCTCCTTGATGCATCGGATAGGTTTGTACTTCATCACCATCCATGGCTTGCCATCTGCTCTCAATCCCCTTTCTGTATCCTCCACGAGCTTTCCCTTCTGTGGCTTTAATAGTTCAAACTTCTTTTCTTTTATGCCTTCTTTCCACACAATCTTCTCAATCATTCTTGCCATATTGTTGTCACTTCTATTTATCAGGCCCAACCTGGCCAAATCTTTCACCTCACATTCCGGCAACGTATTGAGAGATCTCAACATTCTCTTGAAGTATTGAATACCATCATAACGCTTCACCACAAACAGTTTTATCTGTTCATCATAAATCCAACAGATAATTCCCTTCTTCGACTCAGCATAGCCTTCGATGTTATAGCTCTTCTTGAACATGGCTGGAACAGCAGGCTTCTTGGTCTTAATAAACCAATGAGCACAGCCTTCCTTCCACCTAGGCTGCTCCTCCCACTCAGTCTCATCCATCTCAGCACCCATGTCGGCTTTCTCAACATCAGGGATCTCGTGTTCAACTCCTTCTTCTACTATCTCCCCCTCTTCTATCCCATCTTCAATCACAATCTGCTCAACGATCTTCTCAATCATATCACTCGGCAGCACATCTTCATCAAACAGCACATCGTCGCTGAACATATCATCATCAAGCTCCTTCAGCGCATCAATCACGTCATCCTCAACTAACACCACATCATCACCAGAACCACCAGCCACGTCGGTAGACTCCCCCTCAGCTGTGGAAGTACCAAGAGCTTGAGAAGTTCTTGGCAGCTCACCACCTGCATCTTTTGATGAATTGGGATCATCGTCACGGTCATTTCTCTTCTTCGTTCTGAGCTCGTCGCCTTTACAGCTCATCTCCCCCTGAGATGCCAAGAACTCCTTCAAGGCATCTATGATTTTCCCATGCTCAACCAGGAGGGATGCCTGTAGTTGATTTGCTTCCACTAGGCTTTGAATAGTCTTTGATTGCTCTGCCACGATCCGCTCTAGTGAATCTATTCTCTCTGAATCTGAAGTAGGCGAAGGCGAGACTCCAGAAGCAGGCGTAACCGCAGGTGGTACCATACCTGATAACCCTGCAGCAGTAACGACCGTTGACTCTACAAATCGTGCAGCTACCACCGACTGAGTAAGCGTTGGAGGCGGTAGAGACACGATCTCCGGAGTCGACGTCTGGATGGTAGTGGTGGATGGAATGCCAGCCGTTGATGTAGCTCCAACGGGAACATGCGCAGCGCTTGTACTTGTCACATGTACAGAAGAAGGAACAATGGACATACCAGACAGTGCGGCCGGAGCAAATCGTACAGTCCTTGAAGTCTCTCCAGCTCCCATGCCAGCACCTGTCCTCTCCCGTCTTGATCTTCTAATCAGCTTATGTATGTCTTCTTCCTCTTCCGACTCATCATCGTCCTCCGTTCTCTTTCTTTTCCCAAACGTTCTCTCTCGAGACACCATCAACCGTCTCCCCTCATTCATAATCTCATCCAAATCGGAGTCAGCCATCGACGTAGCTGCTCTAGTCATACTCACACCCAAACCTTGTGCAGCCGAGACCTGCATCTCTTCAACGTGATCCATATCAAAATAGCCTTGACCTCCAAAAACAGCGTCAAGATCTATATCCTCAGCAGCAGACACAACAGGCACAGCAGGAGCAGGAACAGCTTGAGTTGCTCTTGCCTGTTGCGGTTGAGGATCTCTGAACTCGTCCCCACCAGCAGGAACATACTCTGGGTTGATTAAAAACCCAAATAGAGGAGTATGCCTGGGACGACGTTCAGGGTTGCTCCTCGCACTTGACGTGCGGCATTGAGCAAAAATACGTTTGCTCACCGATTCCACGTATCTGATCGGGCGTCTCTGAGGTAGAGCCGGAGCGACATGGTTCAATATCATCTGGATGAAACGTGGGTACATAATGAACTGCTCCCGAGACATCGCCCTTCTTTGTCTGTCTATCTCGTAAAAGACCATTTGACTGAAACTATAACGTTTGTTATAGGTCAGTGCAGTCATTGCAGACTGCATGGTCGCACCCATGCCGTCAGTGCCCGCCTTCCTCCCAGACATGCAAACTATCATAACGTGCATGAGGAAGCGCCACTGATCTAGAAGGAAACCCTTCCTCCTCTGGGTATCACCTAATGGACCAGAGTAGCCCATTCGGAGAAACGCTCCATCACGAAAAGGAGCGACAAACTCAGTTGGATCGTCTCGAGTCTCCTCTCCAAACCGTAGCGCCACCCGGATCTGTTCAGAATTGAACTGAACTTCTTGATTGTTCACCGTTGCTCTCATGACCGGGGACTCAACACGACAATCATATTCTACCGTCTCCCAGAAGTCTTCGATATTCGGTAGAGATATCGGCAGAGTGTTGGTGATCGCATGAAAAATCCTCGAGCGCAGGAGGAAAGTGATAATCTCGCGATAGTCGTCCACACCGCTCGCCTCCGGGTCTAGAGTGATGTACATATTGTGACCCGGGAAAAATTGTCTCTGATTGTCACCATCATCTCCTCCTGCACCTCCAGCACCAGCTATCGCAGCCATATCTGCAACAACCTAACCAAGTTAGAACGACAAAAAGACATAGCACAAGTTCGCTTTGTTACCATTAGCGAAGTTGTGATAAACTCTGTATAGGCGAAGTTAAAGTTGAGGCGAAGTTGGGAACAACTTCGCTTCAGCTTAAAGTTCGTCTAATTAATATAAGTAAAAATGATCTAGGCGAAGTTAATGTTAACTTCGCCTCATCACAACATCGCCTCAGGCGAATTTAAGTTTCAGGCGAAGTTACGGATAACTTCGCCTCAGGCGAACTTAAGCTTCGGGCGAAGTTACGGATAACTTCGCCTCAGGCGAACTTAAGCTCCAGGCGAAGTTACGGATAACTTCGCCTAAACCCTAACTTCGCCTGAATCTGAAACGGCGACAGTAAGATTCTGCAAACATCGAAATCCGATGTTTCGGCTAGTTTAGACGATTAAGGATCCTTAAAACAAGCTTTTTAAGGACATGTTGACGATCAGAATGGTGATTAACACGTGACAACAAGTTTTAGAAATCGGTTTGAAGGTCCGACGGTTCGAGGGTATTACCCGGGTCGAAACGACCCTTGATTAGCATGAAAGAACTTGTAATATATGATAAAACAACATCTCGAACCTTTGATCGGTGTGAAAATCGGTAATAAATAACACGTGATCGGTGTAAATATCAAGTTTGCCGGAAAAATATTCGCTGTGGATAAGTTCGCTGATATAATGAACAGTTCTGACCTTTGAACATCCTTATATAGGGGCGTAGTTATACAGGCGAAGTTACTGATAACTTCGCCTAGGCGAAGTTATCCACAACTTCGCCTGTTCAACAACATCGCCTAAAATTTCAAAAATTAACCCTTAAAATTTTAACAGTTGTCAATTAAGTTATAAATTTTCCTTTAAGAAATAAATAACATGATCAATTCTAAGTAACTAGTTAAAAATCATAAAACTATATAAGTACAAAAACTTAAAAAATTTAAAGCATAAGGGATCAAATTTCAGTCTCGATAGGGACTGCTACATTTTCGAAAAGATCCGAACAGGAATCATACTAACTACGTGACTGTCACATAGATCCGTGTTTAGCTGTATTATGACATATAGAGACAGGTTGTAAGCAGGGAATATACTTAAGATGGTTTTCATCGTTTCTGTGATACGAGTTAGGTTCAATTATGCCTCAAAATTTAAGTGGGCAACAACTCAGAAATATTGATGCCTCCTATCTATCCTCAAAGCGTATTTGGCTTTCCCTAAGTCTCCCCGAATTGACTTCAACCCATAGTGTCTGATTAAACATGTAAGTACTCTTCTTCTGGTTCCCGTTCTTCTTCTTACTCAAAGGCGACGAGCTCAGAACGAAGAAGAGAAATGACCGTGATGATGATCCCAATGCATCGAAAGATGCAGGTGGTGAGCTGCCAAGAACTTCTCAAGCTCTTGGTACTTCCACGCGACAAAATCGGTTCCCTTCAGCAACCTTGGGGCCTTTGTAGCTGACCCCGCTTCAACTTCCATCTTCACAAGCTCCGAAATGTTGATCGACGACATCCTTCTTGAAGACTAAGAAACCCGAAAAATTCTGAAAAGGGCGAAGTTAAAAAAATTTCCTCTGAACAGTACTGTAGGAGAAGTTAAGGATAACTTCGCTTAAGTAATAACTTCGCTGGATTCTTCTTAAATTCGCGTAACTGGGCGAAGTTGAGAATAACTTCGCTTAGGCTAAGCGAACTTAGAAAGTAAGCGAACTTGAAGAGAACTTCGCTGAGTTAGGCGAAGTTGAGGAGGTAGGCGAAGTTGTGAATAACTTCGCTTCTGCTTATATCTTCGCTGAAACCCTACGTATCCTGACGGCAACTTCGCCTGATGAACAGCAACTTCGCCTGACGAACTTGAACATTCTGCAGATCTGAAAAACGGATTTTAACGACGATTTTGACGGTTTAAAGGCTTAAACACACTGGTAGGAAGCTAGAATGAGCAAAAACACCACAAACTCGTCCCGGTAATACCCGAAATGAGACAAATTCTACACCCGCGTGAATATCCCGAACCACACAATCGAGCAAAAGCTCTGATACCAATTGTAGGTTCCCTGGACGGATCACACGAGATATCCCGATATACACAGGTGCGGAATCCCTGTGTAGATCGTTACGGACGTAGAATATAAACTCACGAACACACGAACACGATACGAACAAAACCACGTTATATTGATAACTCGAACCGAGATGCTTACAGACTCACGTCAATAGACTCACTGAATTACACGTAAACTGAACTCGATCAACCAAAACTCTAATTCACCAATACGTAAACAGTAAACAGTAAACAATATAAATACACGACAACTTCGCCTCAGGCGAAGTTGTCCGTAACTTCGCTCGTTCAACAAGTTCGCTTAGGCGAACTTGTCAACAACTTCGCTTGGTTAACAAGTTCGCCTAAGCGAACTTGTCAACAACTTCGCTTTTACAAACAACTACACAAACAATATTACAGACTCGATTACAGACATTAGACATATGAACTACTGACATCTATGTACCAACAAAGATACATAAGTATCATGTTGTTCCGCCACCGATTTAGATTTCTTATATTCCAAAAGAACCTAAGGGTTTTTTTAAGGCGTTGAATGTGGTGCCTATTTCACCATAACATGATAGTTCATCATCTTTGTCATATGATGGGCAAACTTGAAATACTCCTCATAGTTCTGAATGTGAGAGTGAGGTTGGAAGACAAGCTGATGAATTTGTGTTGTCTGACATATAAATTAAACCTTAAGAAAGTGTTAAAACCGATAATCCAAATGAAACTCATAAAATTGGTAATCAATCTGCTAAAACCAGAGCCAAAACTCAATCTAATGTGAAAGCTGGTAACTCAAAATTCGCTAAAACCAGTTTTTATTACAAGAGAAAGGGAATTGGTTACAAAGTGGGTAACAATGAATCTGTAAAACCTATTGATGGTTTTCAAAAGATCGTGTTTGTTAAAGGTGAGACCTCCGAAGAACATAAAAAGGCCATCTTTAGTAGACAATTTAACGATGAGTTTTACAGATTGAAAAATGAAAGAGAAAGGGAAGAGAATCATGTTCATCATGTTAATAAGTTTGTTGGTATGAGGAAATGTTTCTGTTGTAATGAAGAGGGACATTTATTTTATTCATGTCTTAAGAGATTTTCTCAAGAAAGGAAACATGTGGTGAACAAAAAACCATATGTGAAAGTTTCTTTGGTTAAATCCACATCTCCACCCATCAAGATCTTAAAAAGGGGTGTAGATAAGAAACTTGTCAAAAAGATTTTTGAAGTAGGTGAAACTTCAAATGCTAAGAAAAATGATGGTTTCCACAAGAAGGTAAGTTCTGTGGAACAGAACTAGGTGGTTAAGGGTAAAATCGAAAATATATCTGTTAATTCGACCACTGAAAACAAAGTTGAATCTTGTAAAATTGAGAATGATATAGGAGTTGAATCTTTAAAATCTGAGTCTTCTAATGAACTTGCTAATTCAATTGCTGAAGAACTTGTTGAACCTATTATTGAACAAGTTGATGAGTCTATGTCATCGAGTTCATGTTCATCTAATGATTCATTATCCGATTATGATTATGATGAGTCAGAAGAGGTTTTAAATGATAAAATGAAACAACCCAAGACCAAGAAGGCTTGGGTTTCCTTGTTTCACTAATTTCCTACTTTTGTAGGGCTTTCAAGATCCAATTACTAGCGTTGGATAATGGATAGTGGAGCCTCTAGACACATGACATGAACTCTTCATTTGCTAAAGAATGTTAAATCTATTCAATGAAGATATGCGGGGTTTGCAGGAAATCAAGGAGGACCATTTGTTGGAGAGGGTACTTTAACGAACGGGAAAGTGATGTTCGAGAATGTGAATTACATCACGGAGCTAGAGAATAATTTGCTGAGTATCTCCCAAATTTGTGACAAAGGCTTTTGAACACACTTTACAAGTCAAGATTGTATAATTCTTAAGCATGGGTATAAGATTCCAGAAGAATGGATTTTGATGAAAGCACCTAGGGAAGATGATCTATATGTGTTTAACATGAGTGTTGCATCATCGACTCAAGGAACTGTGCAGTGTTTTGTCACCAAGGTCTCTGAAAAGGAGTCGGTGTTATGGCATCGTCGAATGGGTCACATCAAAGTTCGCAAGATGAACTATCTTGTTCACAACCAATTAGTTGAAGGGGTTAATGTCAAGGCTTTTATTTGAATACTGATTGTTTGAGTTGTAAGAAGGGTAAACAAAAGAAGAAGTCGCACCCGACGAAGTCTCTCAATTCAATCAACTTACCTTTCGAGAGGGTGCATATGGATTTGTTTGGTCCAGTGAATGTCAAAAGTATCACTGGATAACTTTACTGTTTGGTGGTCACTAATGATTACTCATGCTTCTCGTTGATGTTTCTTGAATCAAAAGATGAGACCCTCGACTACTTGATGATTTTATTCAAGAAGCTTGAGATGTTATATAATCTGCCAATCCGAAGAATTCGAAGCGACAATTGTACCGAGTTCAGAAATAATCGAATGCTTCAATATTGTGATGAGCGTGGTATTCTTCATGAGTTTAGTGCACCTTACATGCCACAACAAAATGGGGTCGTTGAACGAAAGAATAGGACTTTGATTGAAACAGTTAGGGCGATGTTGGCTGATTCGAAACTACCTGTTAGCTTTTGGTCAGAAGCTGTTGCCTCGGCTTGTTACACTCTCAACCGCATTATTACAGTAAAGAAGTTTGGCAAGACCTGTTTCGAGTTTCTTAATTGACAAAATCCGAATTTGAAGTGGCTTGAACCGTTTGGATCACAACGTACAGTTCTTGATCCTAATGGTATATTAAGTGCTAAGTCTGTGGAGGGTTTCTTTGTGGGTTATGCCAGTCCTTTGCGATGTGTATTCTTACCTAGCATCAACCGGATTGTGCAAGTACAACATGTTGATTGTCAAAGATATGCTACTCGTATTCAAAGAAAGGGAGAATCATGGATGTTTGACTATGAAAACTTGTGGAGATGTTTATCATTTCCTGAAAAAGAAATCACTGATGAAATGACCACATGGTTATTTCAACAACATTAGGGTGATGGATGTCATGATGAAATTTCTACACAAGAAGTTCCAATCTTTAATGAAGATATGGCGATGTTGATGAACGTGTTGATGATACTCCGGCTACACCTTCCTTTGACGACGATGGTGAAAATCACAATGATGTGATTGAGTATTTAATTCAACCAACACCTATTTCTGATCCTGTACTTTCTGATGGCATGGTTATTGATGAAAATGTTACAAATCTTCAAACTAATGTGGTGGTTTCGGATGATGTCATTCCTCGTACTGTATCATATCATCCAGAAGAGAATATTATTGGAGATCTGAATTCTAGTGTACGCACTCGAAGTCAAATTGATCAAAGCTTAAGTTGTTATTATACTCATGTTGCTCCTCTTCAAAACCGGTTCTCGTTCAAATGTTTCATTTCACAAATTGAATTGAAGACATACAAACAAGCGTTGAGTGAAGAGAGTTGGGTCAACTCTATGAAAGAAGAATTGTTACAATTTGAAAAGCTTGGTGTTTGGAAATTGGTTGATCTACTGGATGAGAAATGGCGTATTAATACCAAGTGGGTTTTCAAGTGCAAAAGGGACGAAAATGGCATAATTGTTAGAAACAAAGCACGATTAGTGGTTCTCGGTTATAATTAAAGGGAAGGAAACGATTTTAACGAAGTCTATGCTCCCGTTGCTAGACTTGAAGCGATTCGGATTTTCTTAGCCTTTGCATCTTGGAAGGGATTCAAGGTCTACCAGTTAGATGTTAAGTCTGCTTTCTTGAACGGAAAATTGGGTGAAGAAGTCTTTGTAGGACAACCACTGGGGTTTGTCGATCCTATTGACAAAGATAATGTGTACCTGCTCGACAAAGCTCTTTATGGTCTACATCAAGCCTCGAGAGCTTGGGTATGACACATTGTCTTAACATTTGTTGGACAATAGCTTTGTTCGTGGCACCGTCGATTGTACACTCTTCACGAAGGAAGTGGATGGTCATTTGCTGATAGTCCAGGTGTATGTGGACGATATCATTTTTGGGTCAACAAACGATGTGTTGTGCAAAAATTTTGAAGATGTTATGAATTCGAATTTTGAAATGAGCGCTATGGGAGAGTTGAAGTTTTTCTTGGGATTGAAAATTGAACAAGTGTCTGATGGGATTTTTATTCACCAGACAAAATATGTCAAGGATAACCTCAAAAAATTCAATATGGCTGACTCATCGACGAGCAGCACTCCTATCCCGCTAAATCATGGAATTGGTTTTGATCCCACCAGGGAGAAGTTCGATGAAACACTCTATAGTTCTATGATTGGTTCCCTCATGTATCTTACTGCTTCAAGGCCAGACATCTTGTATCTGACGAGTTTATGTGCCCGATATCAATCCAGTCCGAGGGTCTCTCACCTAACATTGGTGAAGCGGATACGACGGTATCTTAAGGGGAATCCAGGGGTCGGTCTTTGGTATCCTCGAGACGATGTATTTGAGCTGAGAGCGAATTCTGATTCTGACTATGGAAGCTGCAAGCTGAATGCCAAATCTACCACCGCCGGCTGTGAATTCTTTGGTAGCAGGTTGGTGACATGGCAGTGTAAGAAGCAGACGACTGTGTCGCTATCCACCTGTGAAGCCGAATATGTAGCTGTTTTTAGCTGTTGTTCCCAGGTTTTACGGATACAACAACAAATGCGCAACTACGGTTTGAAATTTCTTATTACTCCTATTTTTGTAGATAATATTTATGCCATGTCCATAACTACGTACCCGATAAGTCACTCGAAAAAAAACATATTGATATACAGTATCACTTCATCCGTGATTGTTACGAGAAGAAGTTGATTACCGTAGACAAAATTGACACCGACGAACAAAAGGCTGATCTTTTTGCTAAAGCTTTCGATAAAAATAGATTTCTGTATTTTTTGGGGCTTAACGGCATTTAGAACATGGGCGGTGGGAAAGTGAGTGATATCGAGGTTATGGATTCCGACCTTTGAGTAACCGTTCACCAGGTCAATTTTCTTTGTAAATATTTTTTATGTAAATGGTTTTTAATTTTAGGGGGGGGGGAGAAATGGGTTTTGTAAAAATACAAAAAAATTTGAAAAATCTATAAAATATAAAAACATTTGAAAAAGTATAAAAGCCAAAAACATTGAAAATGTGAAAAATGCAAAACAGTAGAAAAATGCTCCTCAAAATGAGTTTTGAAGCATAAAATGAAAATGATCGTACATTGATCATCTTGTTCCAAGTCCAGTAAAATGAGGTATAAAGGTCTATTGATTAATGTCGGTGCTTTGGAAGGCTTTAAAAACAAACAAGTAAGGGAATAAGTGATATAAACCTAAATAGCCAAATTGAAAGATGGGTTAGCATTCTAGCACTAAAGTCTTGGTGATGATGGCAGACAATTAATAACCGGTCATACTCAAGCCTTATGTTTCAGTAGATCACCAAAAATAAAGTGTTAATAAAGTGTTTTAAGCGTGTAGTACACTGTCTACATTTCAACGGTGTATGATTTTATGGCCTTAAATCATGTATTGATAGGATGCACTAGGTTTCTGGAGCCATTGAGGTCTTTATGCAGTTTTAATCTGGGTATTCATTGCGATGAATATTTTAAATCCTTCTCAAAAGAGCGAACCCTGATAAGTCATTAAACTTTGATCGCTATGTACTTTGTACAAAATTCACTACTGACTTGATCAAAAATGTTAGTCATACATTGTTCCTCCCTTGCGCGCGTCTTAAAACCAATAAGAAACGGACCCCAGGGGATACAATGTCTGCAAGCCGACAGATGAAATCGTGCATACTCATCCTTGGTAAAGGAAGGTTAGGGTATTGCTTGATAACAGGGGTATGCCTTGTTGCAGAAAATTGTTGTTATGTTTGCCCAATTTTAATTGTTTTGATCTGCTGGTTCTAAGGTTTAAGTCAAGTTGGGGTGACATGGTAAAAATCTAATCAAGCCTGAATGAAGATTAGAATCTAATCATGTTCTGATATTTTGTGCTTAATTGAACCTTAATCGTATCACTGACATCCCTGAATCTTTTGTTTTAAAAGTATAAGTGGATAACAATACCAATGACAAGGCTTAATATCATACATAATAAAATCAAAATATAAAACCATGATGGAAGAACGGATTGATCAATATGATTCCTTGCTCAACTCACAAAAATATGGTTCATTATGTTTGTTATTAGTTCTTATTTTGATCACATCTTTTCATTCATAAATCAAAAAGATTTTACATTTATGCTTTATTTTTTATTTTGGTGAATGGTGATTCGGGTCTGGATATCCAAGAACTGGAATCGTGTGGTTATTTCAGGCAAATATATTTCAAAATTGGGGTTTAAAAGTTCAAATGAATTTTTTTAAGGTCAGTAAGTTGGACTTGATTATTTCAAAAATTGTGAAATTAGTTGTATTAAAATCATGTGTTCAAAATTTCAAAGGGATTCGTCAAGGTCATTAACTTGGACTTAAACGGGATCGTATGTGTGAAATTTGTCAAGGTTTAAAAATTTTCATACGTATAAGTAATTAACTTATACGGTGTATAAGTCAATTAGGCTTAAACGGCGTATAAGTCAATTAACTTTTACGAGCGGATAAGTGGTCAATATAAATAAGATCTTATATGCAACCTACTTCTTTGTCTGGTTATACGTTTGCCTCTCTAACGAACAAACACGTTGTTCTTATCTCGTCCGTATATCATGTCCATTTGATCCGTATAACTGAAATATGTGATTCTTGTGGTTGATTTACACACTACAAGAATAATTCAAGGTATAAATCAAATCTTAAATGTCAGATCTGTTTAGGTTTATCATCAATGGACAGTACCATATACACTTGAGCATAATTAAACTTGATTTGGATCTGTGAACATAGGGTTTTTGGTATTATTTGTGCATCGATGTTATTCTGAACGTAATGGGCCATATTGATTTGATTAATGTTTGTGATTAAGTCCAGATTGTTCTTGACCTAGTTTGTTGTCTGAATGTGTAAGATTTCGAACTTATACAGCGTATAAGTTGGTTAGACTTATACTGCGTATAAATTCTATAATCTTTTACGTTGAATCATTACATGAGAACTTATACGTGTAAAATTCTTATCCGTTTTTAGACTTACACGGATACTGTGTTATACGCTGAACTTACACAGGATTTGGACTTATACGTATATGACGAAAACATTGTTATTGAAAGTTATACATGCTTGAGCTTATACGTTCATATTCATACATATATGTGCATACACATACAAGTTTTGAATAATTTTGTAAATCTTTTTAACATGATATCTTGTTTGTTTGTTTGAGTGTGTGCAGATGGTAAAGGTAAAATATTTTGAAGCTAATCATAATATATGTGCTTTCTTAGACGGATCAAATGACAAGATGGAACGCTTTCGTGTGATATTACCGTATTTTTAAAGATCGAGGATCTGTAAAGCAATTACAGCAAACACGGATTATCAAAGAGCTTGATGAAGAATTTTGGAACAATGCCAAGCTAGAAGGAGAATGTATAAAGTCGGTTGTCAAGAAGAAAGATATCATTATATCTGAGCAGGTAATCAGGGATGCATTGGAATTGGGTGATGAAGCTTCAAATCCTACTTCTTTGGATAAAAGAATGGTGAAAGGTTGTATGTTGAGAATGGGTTACAAGAATGATTTGGATCGAGGTTTCTTGAAAACTGGTTTGTCAAGGCCTTACAAGTTCTTGGTGCACGTAATAGTACATTTCTTTGGAAATCGAAAAGGGGGATATGAAGAGATACTCGATTATCACATGTGCATGTTAACCGCTTTATGCTTGAATCTTAAGTATAACTTTTCTAAAGTTATATTCGAGCATATGAAGCTATATTTTAATACCAAGTGGCTGATGTACCCGAGATTTGTGCAACTGATTATTGATCATCAGTTCCCAAATATTGGCAAATCGGGTAAGGAGTTGAAACTTACACACATGTCTGTTACTGGCTGAGCTAAGCTTAAATCGTACATGAACAAAACTGAGGAAGAAATTACTAACTTCCGAGCTTTATTTGGACATTTACTGAATCCTGATTATGTTGCACCGTCGAATAATCAGTGGAGGAAAGAGGATAATGATTCGGATATGGAGAACGAAAATGTTCGAATGCATAAATATGTACCTCTTGGTGGAAAATGGTTTGTTAAAGCTGCAAATGATGAAGCTGGAGGTTCTCAGAAGGCAAAGAGAAAACGTAAACGTGTTATTAAAACTGAAGTTGTTACTCCTCCTGCTCCCATTCCTGATCCACAACAACAACAAGTTGTTGAACCTGTTTTTGACCCAAATGTTGATGGAGAGGAGATTGAGTCTAATCTTGGAGTGAAAAAGACTATGTGGGGTGATCCTCGTGCCATACTTGATTGGAAAAAGGAATGACGGTCAAAGAAGAAATTTGATGCTGATAAGACATATGTTCCTGAATCTGAAACTAGTAAACCTAAAAAGAGAAGGGTTAAACACATGGTAAAAAGATCTGTGATTGAGTCATGCTTAGATGATGAACCTGAGGTTGTTGAAGTTACTCAAGAAGCATATGTCAATAAGACTCCAGAGGTTACCAAAGCGTCTGAAGCTGAAAAGACACCTATGTTTGAGGTGAATTTGGATAACGCTATTGATCAATTGATGAAAAAACCAACTGCTCAAAAGTATACACCAAAGGTTGATGAACTTGTGCATCAAGAAACACCGAAAGATGATTCATCTCAACAATCATTTTTTGATACTTATTTGTAAATAGATGGACCATCAAGAGAAGAGGTTGATTTGTTGAAAGAAAAAGTTGCAAATCAAGATGTGAAGATTACAAGTCTGGTTAATGAGAATGAACGTCTAAGGGCTGATAATATTGAGATAAAGAAGAGGTTAGACGAGAGTGAAAGGAAAAGGAAGTTAGTTGATGATTTACTTGTTGAGCATATGAAATACGTTGTTATCATTAAGCATAAATTGGGTATTCGATTTAATTCGGAGGTTGACAGAGCTGAAGCCGGTAACACCATGTATGAAAGAGTATATGGTGGTAATATTGGTGTGGCTGAAGCGTCTTTTCGTATTGATCATGATGATGAAAAGGCTGCTGAGAAATGTAAGTCTAAAATCGAAGAGCCTATTATTGTTGAGGAAGTAGTTGAAGCTTCTGTCAAGCTGGGGAATCTAGTCATGTGGATGTACTCGATTAATGTCTCTATGGTTGAACCTGTAATAGTACAACCTGTTGATGAGGTAAAGGTTGTAGAGGAGGAGGAAGAAGATAAAGAATATAAGGAGATGGTAGATTTTGGTGATTCGGATAATGATGATTTTGATGATCTAGATGATGATAACGATACACCTCAAGGTGGTGCTAGTGCGGTTGCTGGTAAGTTTGAGAAGAAGTTTGATTATGTTGGTGGTGATGTTCCACAAGATGAACCATAACAAGAATCAGAGTCTAAAAGTGCACCAAGAGAGAATCCTTTTGAGGAATTAGAAGACTTGATTACTTATAACTTCTGTGTTTCTAATATGGTGGATGAACTGGAAGAGGGGGATATTCCTGTAGACAAGTCTGAATTGGCAAAGATGTTGGATGTCTCTATTGAGGACTTAACATCTGACTTTAAAAAGGATATTCCTGAACCAGAAATTCATGAAAACTGGTTGAATAAGAATGTGGAATTTATTGATAAAATAGAAGCTGTAAAGTATGTTGGTGAACAAGAAGAGTTTGATTCTTTCGATGAAGTGTTTGATGAGGAAATAGATATGGAGCCGAATCCAAATAAACAATCAAAGAAGTTGAGTAAAGATACGATGAAGGATTGATTTCCTGATCGTGTTGAGGTTCCTAAACCAGTTTATCTGAATCCTGTGAAATATTATCAGAACACTCAGAAGGATGTTGTGATGGGAAAGTATTTGAGTATTGCTTATCTATGTAAGATTCGAAAGATCGGGATACGAAAACTATTTGGAGTACGATACTTCAATAGTTTAATGGAATTTAAGAGTTTGCCATGGGTTGATGCACATGATATTTGTATGCATTATGATTTGTTGTATAAACCAAAGAGTGATCCAGTGAAAGAGATTTGGGAGTTTATGGTAAATGAGGCAAAGCGTGGTTTTAAGAAATGGACACCTCAGTTGCCTAAGGTGTTACAATCAAGAAATCGTAAGAATCCCGAAGGTGAATTGATAAGGACGTTGAGGTATACAAGGTCATATTTTCTTCGCATAATATTGTTGTACCCAATGGAACATGAGTTTCATCCTTACTTCCTTTGCTGGTCTTATGTGGCGTTGACTGGTGAAGCAAGCACATACCTAGATCGGGGAAATGAAAAGTATGATGTTATTCGAGTGTATGATCCAATGTGGCTAGTAAATTGTTCATCTAAAGACATTGAGATATTACATATGAACAAGATACAGTGCAATGATAACAAAGTCAAGACGCACGCCAACCAATTCCAGAAAGTTGTGGATTTATGTTTTGATAAGAAGATACATTCTGGTAGGGCTTGGGAAACTAATTGGAGGGTAGTGAGTGACGAACAAGAAAGGCTTGAGGCTGAAATGGAAGCTAAACGTCAGGACCGAGTTACTGACGCATCATGGAATAAATTTCAATTCAAGTCTATGGGTGTTTCTCGTCCTACTTCACAACGAAAATCGACAAAGCCATCTTTTAAAGAAACGAAAAAGGCGTATCGAAAAAGAGTTTTTTGTATGTATTGAAGACCTAGCAATATTCAAGGGGGAGTTTGTTAGAGCATTACTGTCTAATGCTAGGTCTTGGGGGTTTTATATGTCATAGTTTGTACTGAACAGGGTTGAAATTGTCAATTGTGTAAATATGTAAGGAACGTATAAGTAATAATTAACCGTATAAGACTTATAGGCATAGTTGACTTATACGGTTCATTGTTAGTATAAATAGGTTGATCATGTCATATTTTGTAACAGACGTAACAGTGTTTCCAGAACAGATCTGATCAGTTGTACTCACTTTGTTATATCAATATATTGAAGCTTATGAGTGATTGTGTCGTGAATCCTTTATGATAATATTCCGCAATGTCGTATAGTATAGCAAATACGTTTTTATTGATCCTAATAATAACGTTTACCAATAAATTATGTCATGCATGATAGGGATCACGATCTTTCATTATAACAAAATAATGGGTAATAATAAGGCGTTAGTAAAATCAGAGCATTGAAGCCTAGGCAATGGTAAATCCTAGCATTACGACGACGAGTTAACGCAAATTCGGTTAACTTTTAATGAAAGTTAAAGGTAGTATCTAACATTATAACAAAATAAAAACCTTAGTACTCATACCTACAAATTTTAAACCTTAGTATCAAATCTTATAACTTTAAAAAACTTCAGGAATAACTTCGTAATTATGTCTAACTCTTATATTTACTTATTTTGATTACCTAGAAATATTTATTATGAAATTGTCTTTTTAATTTTTAAAACCAATATTAATTCACATAGAAAATTATTTACGTACGTATTCAATGACAAAATAAAGTAACGATCATTATTAATTAAAATACAATGCTGAATAAGAAAAAAACAAATATTATTATTTAAGTATAATTATTTTGTTATTTAATATAATAGAAACATCATTTAATATGATAGAGATATGGGAAAACCATAAGTATTATTTTTGAAATGACAAGTTTTATTAGAAAGCAAACAACTAGTCTAGTAAAGAGTTCGACTAAATCATCTTACATGCGATACAACACATCCAAAAGCAATTTCACACCTAACAATATTACATCTAAAACAAGAAAGAACACCAAGCATTCCAATCCACATCCGTGAGTTTCTCTTATTTTTGACCCATATGAAGCTATTACTTCTTTAAATGATTAACCAAAACTCGTTTGTTGTCAATGAGAGCCATGGTTCTCATCCTCCATACACGCCAACATGTCGTGAGGATCTTCGATTGAATTGCTTTCCTTTTGTTTCCTTGTATGACACTAGTTAAGTGAATGTTAAGAAGGCCCCGAACCTCAAAAGCATATATTGGAGGAATCTCACACCAACTGCTAACGAATTGCCATATTACCGATGTGACATAGCAAAAAAGGAATATATGCTCTACTGATTATCTTTCGCCTTTGCATAACGCACACCACTTGACTTCATCAATAACATTTATAGTGCATTAGAAGTAGCAATTCTTTTCATTTATGTCGTACACCCAAATACATTAACTTTTAATGAAACCCATCTATTCTAGTCCATGACAAAAGTGGGTTGCACATCAGTAATCAGTAGTCGGTTTGCATCACCATCAAGACACAAGACCATTTATCTTCCCGGTTTTCTAAAGTGGTTCCCGATAATAATCCAAGAATCCCCATAGTTCAACAACTTCTATTTGTGTTGTGGGTTTTGTCTTGGACCTTGCATCTTTTGTCTTTCTACTATGAACAAAGAGGGAAAACTGTTGCAAAGGAGTTCTTCTCCAACCCACTTATCAATCCAAAATATTGTATTATTGCCATTACCAATATTTCTTTTAATAAAATCCAGTAGTCTGATATTTTTTATCTACAAATATATCTTCAATCCTAAAGAGATTATTCTAAACTCCAGTAATTATTCCTTTTAAAGGGAGCGATTTTATGTCTTTCTTATTAAAATGAATGCCCGATATGACTCATCTCCAGAGTCGTTCCGGTTCAATTTTAAAACAACTTAAGTATTTTGCTAATAGGCATAAAGTGGTGTCTCTTAACGAACCAAGACAAAGACAACCTTGGGCTGTATCTGCCACCACTCGGTCCCAACAAACCCAGTTAATTTTCCATTTTTCCGACGTGCTACCCCTAAGGATATACCGCTTTATTCTCTCCAAATGCTCGATAACTTGTATAGGAACTTTCTATAAGGAAAACTAGTATATAGGTAGTGTGCCAAGTACCAATTTAATTATTACTAGACGACCACCCATGGATCAACCATCGGGCTTCGAATCGAGTTCATATTTTCCCCCACCCATAGGCCTAAATACGAGCATGGGAAACTCCCCACCTTGTAATGTAATTTATTAGCTATAGAGGTAGGGTACCAAAAATACCCAAATACCCTTAAGAAGTACCCCGCGGGTCAACCAGAAGTCCTTCATAAAGCACCCGCGGGACATGAGGACCACCCTCATAGTTATTGGCGGAAGAAACAACCTCACAAGGCATGCATAAGCATTCTGGCATCCTCAAAAGTCATCCGCAAGACGGAACAGCCGTCCGCGTAAATACCTATGAGGTAACGCCCTGGGACAGCTATCATTAACCGGTAACATTCTAGAAGATCTACCAAGATGCTTTCTTGAGCAATACGTAATTCCTCAACCAATCAGAAGAGGACACCTGGAAAGGCCGTTATAACCGTGCACATGGCCAGGATTGTATACCACCCTATCAAGTGAGGACGTGTGTCCATGTTGTTATACATGCACATGCAACATATAAACTGAACCTATCGTATGAGAACACGTGTCCAATTGGTTACAAGAGCATCTTCTAAAGGGACAGCTGGCCCAACCACCTTCCCACACCCTTCGGCTATAAATACCTTCTCAATCATCATGAGGTATTCATTCACTCCCACTGTACTCTCTCAATTTACTTAAGTACTTATCTTCGTCGGAATTGTACTTATTCTCACGCTGGAGGGTGGTTACAGGAAGACCCCCCCCCCCTCTTGTCCTTCCCGTAACGGGCTCACGGTGTCTGTTTTGCAGGTTCACGTCACTGGACTTTGGGAATTGAGTTCATATCGTATTAGCAGTTAACCGTATCATACCCTGTAGACTCGTTGGATCTAGGACCCATTAAGGGGAGTAGGTCCGTGTTTCTTCATTGGCGCCATCCGTGATTTTGTTAGAACAACAAGAAATTTTTCCGTTCTCTTTACGATATGAATCAGTTACCTAAAGGGCCGACGGAGAACTAGGCGCAGTCTTCACGTGACCTCAACCTTGAAACACGTGAAGGAGCAACGTCTGTGTTTGCTCGAATCACGACTCCTGTTACACGAACCGATGCCGTAAACTCTAGAGGTTTTACCTTGGGTGGTTCGACGGCTCGGGGACTTTTTGCTCAACAAGTAGGTGTTATTTCGGTAGACACTGGAAATGTTGTTACACCAACTACTGACTTGGGACATGTTACAGCTCCAGGGGGTTCCAATCTTGGAGATTTGGAACGAATTATGAGAGATGCTCATCGAACTCACTCAGAGTTAAGCCTAGAACTGAATTCCGGTGACTCTACTCCAAGAAGAGTTCGGAATCGTAACTCCAGATCCGAAGAACTTTTGTCTCCGGATGAATGGCTTCGTATCCAACAAGATAATCTGAAAGCTGAGTATGAACGTAGGGTACGGAACGAGCGTTTTCACGCTCGTACCCTGACGTATGATGACTATCCCAGGAGATCGGTTTCTCCTCCCATACTGAGAAGTAACATTCAGTACAGTCAGCCACTAGAGCAAAATATGGGTGAGATCCAGAGGTTACGTCCTCGTCCCCGCATAGATATGCGAGTACCGTCTTATGATGACGAACTTGACGGACATGATTCAACATATCGTCTGGAAGGTACTTATTACAACGGAGACTGTCGTTTCCCTTCATTTGGAGGGGCTAGTTATCCGCGACCAGTTGTCCGTCACGCGGAATACTACAGTAATGCTGAGCACGATTTTTCCAAACCATATCGTCCAGAATCCTTTGCTGAGAAGTCAAAGTTCATTGCAAGCATCGCGACAGCTCCATTTCCGAAGAATGCAAAAATCCCAAAATCTGTCGGGACATATAATGGAATGACGGATCCCAACGATCATTTGTTAAGGTTTGTAGCAGTTGGAGGAGTCAGTGGTTGGACTCTTCCGTATTGGTGTCACATGTTTGCATTGACGTTTACTGGAGCCGCCCGGGAATGGTTTGAAAAATTACCCGGCGGACAGATCAAGAGCTGGAATGACTTTATGGCAAAATTTTCTCAGCATTTTAGCCAACAAAGAAACTCGCGATCCTTCGGAAATACTAGATGTCGAAAGGAGAAATAATGAGTCCATTGAGGACTTCATTACTCGTTTTAACAACGAGAGCCTTAACATCGGAGGGGTTAGTGAAGACATGCTAAGGGGAGCATTCCGTAAAAATGTCCATAGCGACGCCTTGATTCGCACACTAACTAGAAAAGACGGAATGCCCGAGTCCTGGGACGAAATCATGAAGGCAACTAAGTTATTTGCAAGAACCGAAAAAACATTGGGGTCCAGTAGTTAGAAGCAATTACCAAGGGTTGAGTTCAAAAATCCAAGACCGAATAGATAGGCCAAGGGAACAATTTGGTCGAGATTACAGCCGACTACAGAACAACCAAAGCAGTTTGATGCAAGATCTCTGATCGGTAACAAGAACAAGCATAACTTTTCAGCAAGGTCCTCCAACAACAGTTGGACTTCGTTGTCAAAAACTCCCTCAGAGATCCTCACTACTGAGAATTTGACTTTTCGCAAACCATAACCAATACCAAGGAATTCGTTCCTCGATAATAAAAAAAACACTGCTCGTACCACAATGACATAGGGCACAATACAAATGAATGTGTGGCCCTAAAAAATGAAATAGAGGCAGCCGTGAAGAATGGGAAGTTAGATCATTTGGTCAAAAGTGTAAAACCAGGGACTGGCAAACCTCCCGCAAGGGATAGTCAGGGTCCAGCCAAAAGGTAAATAAAATATTTGAATGTCCACATGATTCAAGGTGGACAAAAGTTCAGTGGTAAGAGGAAAGTGTTTTCGGATGAAGAGTGGAAGAACGAGCCAGTCATCTTTCCACGAATTAAAGGTGGTCCTTGCAATAAGAACCCCTTGATACTTACTGCTCTCTTCGGACACTATCGGTCACAATATGTGTTCTTCGACACTGGTAGTACATCTGACACTATGTACGAACAGTGCTTCGAACAACTTGAGGAAGATTAAGCACAAAGCTTTGAATTACCAGTTGAATGATGGCATTTTGTACCAGAGATCATTCCTCGGTCCACTACTACGTTGTGTAGACGTGGAAGACGCAAATTACTTAATCCAAGAAATTCACGAAGGCATTTGCGGATTACACGCGGGTCCGAGAATGACAGTTGCGAAGATCATGAACGCGGGGTACTACTGGCCTGGCATGCATCTAGACGCTGTGCAAGAAATCATAAAGTGTTATTCTTGCCAACGCCATGCCCCCAACACCTTGCACCCAAAAAACGAACTGATTCCGGTAACATCTGCCTGGCCGTTCCAGAAGTGGGCTATTGACATTATGGGACCTTTCCCAGAAGCCCCAGGACGAGTCAAATATTTGATAGTGGCCATTGATTACTTCACCAAATGGGTGGAAGCCAAACTGGTTGCATCAATAACGGCATCAAATGTTAAGAAATTCCTTTGGGAATTCATCATTTGCCGGTTTGGTTTTCCGCAAGAATTGGTAAGTGACAACGGGACCCAATTTGCTGACAGGGGACTACAGGAATGGTTGAAAGAACTACAAGTCATTCAAAATTTTACATCTGTAGCTCATCCGCAAGCAAACGGTCAGGTCGAAAGGACTAACCGAACTATCAAAGAAGGGATCAAGGCAAGGTTAGGAACTAAACGGACAGGCTGGGTGGACGAACTGCCCCATGTACTTTGGGCCTTTCGCACCCAAAGTAATTCTAGCAATTCCGAGACGCCGTTTAGTTTAACCTATGGCACTGAAGCTATGATCCCGGCAGAAATTGGGTTTCCATCCGCAAGAGTTCTGTTAATTGATGATAACGATCACGAACTCCGGATGAATCTTGATCTACTTGAGGAAAGAAGAGAACTAGCATCAATTCGCGAGCACAATTATAAGCAACAGCTTCAGAAGTATTACAACTCGGGGGTCCAAAAATGTGAGTTCGATGCGGGAGACTTTGTCTTTCGCAATAACGAGGCTTCCGGTCAGGAACCTCCGGGCAAGTTGGCCCCAACTTGGGAGGGACCTTACAAAACCAAACAAGTATTATCCAAATGTGCCTACAAGTTAGAAAAATTGGACGGGACAGAGATCCCTCGAACATGGAACGCAGCACAGTTGAAGAAATGCTATATGTAGCAGTCTTGATTATTCTTTTATTTTGGCCTGCGTGCCCAAGTAGACTAGCAGAAATCTTGGAATTTCATCCTTTGTAACATGGCTTAGGCCTGATATATGAAAATTTTTTTTCTAGTCTCATAATTATTTTGTTTGTAATCTTTTATTGTCAAAAACAAAGTTCCGGAAAGACACTTATATTATAACATAAGACAAAGTGCACCGAAAGGAAGCAAACTTTTTATTATTGATCAAAAGAGATTACAAAAAGTAAATATATACAAAGAATATCATCTACATTTATGGGGCGGCATCTTCGCCTTCGGCATTCTCACCATCCGCCTCATTTTGATCTTCTTCTTCTTCCTCACCAAGGTCAAGGAGGTCTTTCAGCCTGTCTATGCTGTTCTCCTCATCCGCAAGCTTTGAAATCTGCTCCGTAAGAGAAAACTTTAAAGAGTCAAAAGTCTTTGTCTTCTGAATAAGCGCGGCAGCAGTATCCTGGCCAGCCAGGATGTATTCTTTCGGTAGTTTTCCCTCTAAGGCGAATCTATAACCTTCCTAGAAGCCCATCTGGCGGCCGGCTTGTTTGGACTCTTTCAAGAGAACGGCCACACAGTTCCCAAGCTCGTCACTATTCCGGACATTGGAGATAGCCTATTAACATGATTAAAAAAGAGTATTTATGAGTAATTTTACTTATATAAATAAGACAGAATACCTTGGGAATTGCTTCAGCTAGAAGCCACTTCTTGTCCGCCTTAGCCCGCAACAACACCATTTTATGACCGGCCCATTCCAAGGCTTGGTCGCGGCTCTTGGTGGCAAAGTCGGACAAACACTTATCCTTGACTGATGAGTCAGCCTAAAGAATTCTTATCAGCTCAGCCTGCTCTTCCAATTGCTTTTGGAAAGTAGTCTTGGTCTTCTCAGCAGCTAGGCGACTGGCTTTCTCGGCTTCGTAGGCTTTGAAATTTTATTGAGCCTCAGTTAGAGCATTAAGAGCTTCTTTCTTGGAATCAAGAAGTTTAAGCTCTAACTCATCCCACTCTTCGTTCATCACCAACCAAACCCGGGTGATCTCTTGATTGGTAGAAATAGTATTCGCCAGGTGATAGGAATTTGAGTTCAGCAATTCCTGACGAATACGGCGTCGTTGCCGCTCTCTTTCTGCGGGTGGAAGACTTTCCCGCAGATATTCAAAACATACGTCGGCATCGTTCAACGTCGAATTTCGACGTAGTGACCAATAAGGATTATGAGGGGCAGTGCCCTCTTCCGCGGGAGGCGGAGAGGTATGATTCCCATAATGGAACGCACTAACGCCGCCCTGATCTCTGAATTGATGGACATTAAAGTTTGGAGACATACAGAAGGTGTCAGGCTCACCAACATCTCTCTCCTTCAAAGGAGAAGTATCCGTCAAATTGATCGGATTTTGAAAAGTGTTTATTGGAGAGGATGGTGGGGTTGGAAGCTTTGGAGCACTTGAGCTCTTTAAACCCGAAACGTCTTCCGAAAAATCTTTCAAACCCACTGGCAAAATGATAGTCACGCATCAGATACATGACTATTTAAAAAGATGACAAATATACGATATATTGAAATTACTTAAAGAGGTGTCCTCATAATCACGTTGATGAAGGCGTGATTCCAAGCTGGCGACTGTAGTATTCTTTTTCTTCTTGGATGGAGTAGCCTTGGTGGGTTGAGCTTTACGCTTACCAGCTGCCTTCGATGCACCCGCATCAGTGGCTTGAGGTTCCTCCTCAATATTAGTGTCATTAACCGCCTGGTGATCACCGTCATCACCTATCGACTGTTTGGCAGCAGCTTTCGAGTCCAGCTTGCGGGTTAGACCTACAGTTGAACGCGATGGGTTAATAGCATCACCTGTAAACCCTTCCTCACAGAGTGATGACTCCTCACTGGACGAAAGAAGCACTGCCACTCCGCTGGAAGTAGCAGCAGTAATGGGTCGAGGTTGTGGAATGCCCTCACCTTTCAAGACAAACTCCTCACCTTGAGCGTACATCGCCTCGGAAACCACAGGTTCCGGGCTAAGAGTAGTGGAAAACAGAAAATTGTTCTAGGTACGCTCCAAGAAAGGCACGTCCCTCGGATCGATGGGGTGGCGCACCATCATCCCTCCCTCGTGATCCAAAAGAGTATTGAACACGGAACCATCATCAGTACAAAGAGAAAATAAAGGTTAAGAATGAGGGAGGATGTTGAGAATAAAGTTAGCAACATACTCACGTTTGTCTGAGTTCTCGTAATACGGTTCCAATTGAGGGAACGGCCATAGCCGGCTCATCTTCGCATGTACCATCGCCCCTTCGTGAATAGGTCACATGGGTGTTCGCGTCTTGGTCCAAGTATTGAACCATTGATGACCCCCGTACTCGATGGCGGGGATCTCGGGAGCCGCATCTTCCTGTTTCCGTCGGGCCATTGTGAATGGGATGGCATCTTCCTGGATCCAAAAGAACTTGGATTTCCACCCATGTATACTCCGGATCCATTCAAAGCCGATTGGACCATTTCCGGTAGTGGCAAAACTATACCATCCATCACGATATGTCATCTTGTAAAAAATGGAAAACATATTGACGGATGGATATAGTTATGAGATTGACAACAGAATTCGAAGTATCGAATCCTTAACATCCCAAATGGATGAATTTGGGATAAGTGGAGCCCATAGGCTGTCAGAACAGATCAGACGAACCTCGTCACGGGTAGCCGGAAATTGCCCGTGGTAAAGTGGTCCAAGTATACGGCCATCTTCTTCGCCGGTGGCGCCGTGGCAATCGCACCTTCAGCAGAACGTTCGGCTTCCCATTCCGGTGCTAAACCATACACGTTTTTTACATCAGTAAAGTCCTTATCTTTGATGTTGCACCCAACCTCATGAATAGCAGGAGGATTCTTCTTATCACCGGCCATCGTAATATAATATGATTAGAGAAACTGAAGATGAAGTCTTAGAGATCTCAGATCTGTTAAATAAATCGAAAGAAATGTTTTGAAAGCGATAAGAACGAATAAAAGGCCATGGATGACTTATTTATACTTGTCACACCCCGACTTAGGGCCTAGGCGTGTGACCACAAGTTGGTACCTGTTTTGTAAACATATCAGAGTTTATGGGTAAATTTTAGCGGAAGACTTTAGGTTGAATATAATATTAATTTAAATTGAAAATTTACTCGGGAATCAAATACCCAAGTATGAGTTTACAAAGTATATGTTTCATATTACAAGGATTTCTATATCAAAAACGGAGCCATATTGTACGCGCTTCTATCTTCATTAAGACTCCAATCCTTGTTAATGCTACTTAAGCTTAATTACCTGCAATGGGTTGGAAAAATACGTCAGCTATATGCTGATGAACATGTATGACTCAATAAAACATTTGAATGACATTACAATACAAATATAGTTTTCTCTACAACCTCAGTAGAAGTATTTCTACTTCTGGTCTATGTACCACTACCTTACACACACAATTGTTCCCGAGCCACGTATCCCTTATTGAGAGACTAGTTATGACCATTAGCCCACGGCCACGTAGCCTTTGAATGATTATGCTGAACGGTTATGTTTGGATCCAGACACATGCGTATTCGGTCTTAGTTGTTTTTATCATCAACTTCGTATTATAAAGTTTTAGAGATCATACAACCTCATGTAAACATTGATTGACTCGTTAAGACAAACACCCGTTCGTCTCATTGAGTATAAATATTTTAGACTGATTAAAAAGGTTAACTTATTCACCTGTATCGTCGGTGTTGAAAACCTTGACTGATTGATTGAGTGATTGTGAATGATATTAACCTATACATAAATAGGTTCGTATGAATGTTTTGAATGATGTTAAGATCAACGAAAAGCTTAAGTTTGTAGAAAAGCCGATTCAAATAGAGGATAGTATGATTAAGTTTATCAAGCACAAACGACATAGGCTCGTAAAAGTCAAATGTGATTCAAGACGAGGACCCGAGTATACGTGGGTACTCGAGTCAGAAATGAAGAAAAAGTATCCCAATCTATTCCAATAAATCTCGAGGACGAGATTATTCAAAAGGTGGGGAGGATGTAACACCGCGTCCTTTACCCTCTTTAATTTAGGCTTAAAAATACTAACCTAGAAAGTACAGGGACCAAAAGTACAAATTCTGAAAATTTGCTCCAATCGCGGTACGCGACGGGGCAACAGTCAACCCATCGCGTAGTGCGATGGGCTTGGTGAGTCACGGGACACGTGTCGAACACCGTGTCAACACGTGGCGCAATGTGACAGGCCACGTGTCATCACCGCATAAGGCGGCGTAAAAAGGCGGCGCCGCGGTACGCGATGGGTCCCAAGGAACCCATCGCGTACCGCGATGGGGTCAAATTTAGGGTATAAAAGGGGGGTGACGGGCAAGAGCTCCATTCATCCCAAAAACACCTTTCTTTACACACACATAGCCTTGGAAAACGTGACCCGTTGCCGTAGCAAGCCGACGTGCTGTTTTCTCGAAGTTCGTGCAAGAAACGAAGTCATAATCAAGTAGCAATCACATAAGCGAGTAGATCAAGATCCTGCCTTTTTCTTATTATCATTCTAAGTATCCGATCTAAGGTAGGAGTTATTTTTAAGTTATTTAAATTATAGCTTAGACTATCAATTGAGGCTATTGTTGGAATTACGTATGCCCGAGACACATACTTATACTAATGTGGCTAACTGTGTTTGATCCAAGTCGGGTCATACCCAATAACAAGCTAGACGACACCAAATGTATTCTTTTAATGAGTTGGTCATTTAAATGAATACCGAACACTACGTGTTTAGAAAATTGGTTTTCTAAACAAACACAGTTGAGGATTTAAATAAATTATCTGGGTAATTTGTTTATATAAATTAATTATTTAATTGGTTAAATAATTATGTAAATGCATGTACATTTTATAAAATAAGTTTTATAAAATAATTAGGAGATGTTTTAAATGGTTAAAACAAAAACACAAAAAAAAAAAAAAAAAAAAAAAAAGGTAAAACCGGCCACCCATGTGGGTGGTAGTTTTGTCCAAACATATTTTGTCCTTTTGTGTTGACAACCTCCATATAGACCTCCAATCAAAAGACATGCAAATTAATCCTCTCTTTGTTATTTTTGAATTCAAGTGAGTTGAAAGAAAAATAACAAAAACTCTCTCTTCCTCCTCCAAAAACTCACGGCCAAAGAGGGGATTTTGGGAGAGCTTGGTGAGCTTGTTTAAGTGTTCTTAAATCCTAGCAATCACTTGGTGTTGTCACAAAAGCTTGGGGTATCACTATCTTGAGGTCTTCTTCTTTGGAGGCTTGCCATTCATCCAACATCATCTTCAACATCTTACTTATTCTTCTAAAGGTAGAAGAAGGTACAATTTACATTTTGTGAGCATATTGTTCTTGTAATTTTGATCCTTGTTCATTGGGTTTTAGTATTAACATATTGGTATGTCCATAACAAGATTTAAAATCTTAGCTTCCGTTGCGTTTTTCTAGTTAAATATGGTTAACTTGACTTTGATAATCTTGTATAAAACCCAACAATGGCATCAAGAGCCGGTTACAAGGACTTATGCTCCTTGCATGTTCATAGATTTCGGGTTTTTCATGGGTGAAAAAGGGGTCCGAAATTTTGGTGGATTTTACCCCATGGTTTTGTAAGATCTTGACATGCATGCAAAGATCTTAGGAAACCATTATTAACATTTGGATGTTGAAAATAAAAAAAAATAAAAAATAAAAAAATTGGGCCGTAGCCTCTTGGGGGGGGGGGGCCGGTTTTTTTGGGTACTTGGGCATTGGTTGCTTAGGTTGCATGCTTAGAACATTTGGTATGTTTGATTGTGTCATAACCGAAACCTAGACCTTGGATGTGTTGTTTGTGTATGTTGATTATGTTTATTATTCAATATGGTTGTAATAATTCATAATCTTAGGCTTGTGTAATTTATTTATTCATAAATTGGTTTGTAATAAATAGATTAGTTGCATTTTCCTTTTTTTTAGAAAAATATGTATTAGGATACATTTTGTAAAAAAAAAAAATTGAAGATGCAAGAATTGGTGGATTTGGGCCTTGGACCGAAATTTTGGGCTTGTTGGGCCTCACCGGCCCATCATGGGATTCAAGCCCATTAGGCCCATAAATTTCACTCTTGGGCCCAAGAAGACTTTTGGAAGTTTGGAGCCCATTAACAAGCCCAACAAGAACACAACAACTTGGAGAGGATACTTGAAGCATTTGGATGCAAGATCAAGTGGGAGTCAACATTCCATCCTTGTGTCATGTTTTGTCCCTTAGGTGTGACCTATGACCTATACTTGTTTCGGCTAACAAGTATGGTCAAATTTAGCGGTTTTCGGTTATGACTATATTTTGCATGTGTATGCTTGGTTGTTTGTTTTACTTTATGTAATGTGTGGTTGATAGATATTAGGATATCCAAACCGTCACATAGGAAGGACAACAAGCATAAAACGGGTTCTAATATATATTTGGTAATATCACGTCAATTAGTTTAATTAAATGGGTTTATTAAAACTAAGCGATTACTCACATATAATAAAATTGGTTTTATTATAACTTGGACCTTGAAAATTGGTTTTCAAAATCGCCATATTACTAAATGCATGTTAGGATATAGCATAATGTTTTTCAAACTAGAATATTGGAAAACTTAAAAATCCCTTTTTCATAATTACCAAGGAAACAAGTCTAACACCATCCTTTTGTAAGACACTTAACGTATTAGGAAACTTTAAATGGGATAAAGGTCACCTAACCATTTTAGAGCAAACTAATATACTTAAGGTAATATTAACATAATTGTGGGATAAAGGTCACCTAACCACTTGTATGTTAATCTTACATGTTTATACAAGTAGGACGACTTGAATTGGAAACCATGTGATAAAGGTCACCTAAGCAAAAGGGTCCAATGGTGTTGATGGGATAAACATGCCAACACGAAATAAGGATTTCGAATGGTCCCATACCTCTAGAAGTTGCAAAGGGTTGCAATTGTCAAGGTTGACTACCTTGTTAAATCAAATAACGGGATAAAGGTCACCTAACCGAAATTTGATTTATCGTTGGATTCTAGAATTTAATTATTATTTTAAAATTTGGAATAAAAGGGTATTAATAATTAAATTGTTTATAATACTAAAATAGAACTTTGTTAAATTTTGTAGATGGCCGCTAACAATGCAAACACCTCTACCCATAACACCCGTAACCTATCCTTAAGAACCATCCTTGAAAAGGATCGTCTAAACCATAATAACTTTATGGATTGGTATCGCAACTTGAGAATAGTTCTCAAGCAAGAAGAGATATCATATGTCTTAGACGATCCCATTCCCGACGAGCCTAACGTGGAAGATGAAGAGGCTTATAACGATTGGGTCAAGTACACCAAAGATTCGGTGCAAGCCTCTTGCCTCATGTTAGGGACTATGATTCCCGAAATCCAAAAGGATTTCGAGCATCATGGGGCATACGACATGATAACTCAATTGAAGGAAATGTTCCTTCAACAAGCTAGAGCGGAACGTTTCGAAACGGTTCGAGCGTTTCATGCATGTCGTATGGAGGAAACCCAAAGCGTCTCATCTTATGTCCTAAAGATGAAAAGCTACATTGAAAAGCTTCGTAGGTTGAATTGTCCCGTCTCTAATGAGTTGGCTACGGATTTGATCCTCAACTCTTTGACCAAAAGGTTTGAAACCTTTGTCATGAACTATAACATGAATGGGTGGGACAAAAGCATTGGTGAGCTTCACGCAATGCTAAGAACGGCCGAAGCGGGAATGGGTAAAAGGGTTTTACCCGTTCTAACAATCAATGAAGGCAAAAGGGGACATAACTCCAACCCCAAAGCAAGTGTTGCTAAGGGCAAGGGCCACGTCCAAGGAAAGGGAAAGAGGAAAGCCATCACACCCATCAAACCGAAGGAAAAGAAGCAAAAGGTTGCGGCGCAAGATCCATGCTTTGAGTGTGGAGAGATAGGTCATTGGAAAAGGAATTGTCCGACCTATCTCAATGCATTAAAAGATAAGAGGGATGCGGGGCATACCTCAGGTATTATCTTTACTATATATGTTGAACTAAATGTTATTTCTTCAAATACATGGGTACTTGATACCGGATGTGGAACTCACATTTGCAATTTGTTGCAGGGGTTCAAAAGAAATAAACAACTCAACAAAGGGGACATTAGTCTCTTTATGGGCAATGGAGCAAGAGTTGAAGTCCAAGCTCAAGGAGACTACTTGTTAAAGCTTCCAAGTGGTTTGGAAGTAATTTTGAAAAAATGTTTTGTATGCTCCTAAGTTAAGGAGAAACATTATTTCCGTGTCCCTTTTAAAACAATGTGGCTTTGATTTTAAATTTGTGGATTATGATATTCATGTTTTGATGAATGGCATATTTTATTTTAAAGCTATACCCATGAATGGTATATATGAAATAGATCAAAGTGGTATGTCACATAGTAGTTCAATGTATAATGTCAACACCAAGAAACTCAAGAAGGACTTGGGTGATTCCTATCTTTGGCATTGTCGCCTTGGACATATAAGCAAGAATCGCATGCAAACTCTTCGCAAGAGTGGTATTCTAGAAACCAATGAGTTTGATTCATTTGATGTATGTGAATCTTGTTTACAAGGCAAAATGACAAAGCAACCCTTTAATAAAACTTTTGAAAGGTCAAAAGAATTATTGGGTATCATACATTCGGATGTATGTGGTCCTTTTAGACCAATGACTAGGAATGGTGAAAGATACTTCATTACCTTTATTGACGATTATAGTCGATATGGTTATGTGTACTTAATGAAACACAAAGATGAAGCTTTTGAAATGTTCAAAGACTTCAAAACTGAAGTAGAAAGGCAACTCAAAACCACAATCAAAGTACTTCGTAGTGATAGAGGAGGTGAATACCTAAGTGGTGTTTTTCAAGATCATCTTAAGAGTTGTGGAATTATTTCACAACTTACTCCACCTGGAACACCACAACATAATGGTGTGTCTGAAAGGAGAAATCGTACCCTATTAGATATGGTTCGATCGATGATGGCTAGAAGCACTTTACCTCTATCATTTTGGGGCTATGCTTTACTTTCCGCTGTTCGCATATTGAATATGGCTCCAACCAAGAAAGTGGAGAAGACACCTTTTGAAATATGGCATGGAAAGGCTCCATCGCTATCATTCTTAAAAGTTTGGGGTTGTGAAACTTATGTAAAGCAATACACCCCAAACAAATTAGAAGTCCGATCCACTAAGTGTATCTTTATTGGTTACCCTAAAGATGATATAGGATATTACTTTTACGATCCTAGTGAGCAAAATGTTATTATTGCTCGAAAGGGTAAGTTCTTGGAAACTAAGTTCCTTAAGGAAGGAACTAATAGTAGAACAGTGAAATTTGATGAGGATCAAGAATCACAAGATGATACACAATTGGTTGATACTAGCACTCAACAAGAGGTTGTTGAAAGTGATCAAGTGGTTGATCAAAACACACAAAACGTTCGCAGATCTGGTAGAGTTAGCAATCCACCCGAAAGATATGGATTTTTTGTAGAAGGTTGCTACGTGGTAGATTCGGATGAACCAACCACATACCGTGATGCAATGTCCAAGAATGATTGTGACAAATGGCTTGAAGCCATGAACGTTGAGATGCAATCCATGTATGACAACCAAGTTTGGGAATTGGTTGAATCACCACTTAACACCAAAACTGTTGGAAGTAAGTGGGTTTTCAAAAGAAAAACTGATATGCATGGAAACTTGGATACTTATAAAGCAAGACTTGTAGCTAAAGGTTTCACTCAAACTCAAGGGGTTGATTATGATGAAACTTTTTCGCCTGTGGCAATGCTAAAGTCTATTAGGATATTATTTGCCATAGCTGCACATTATGATTATGAAATTTGGCAAATGGATGTCAAGACCGCTTTCCTAAATGGATATCTTGAGGAAGATGTCTATATGGTTCAGCCTGAAGGTTTTGTCGATCCAAAACATCCTAATAAAGTATGCAAGTTAAAGAAATCAATCTATGGATTGAAACAAGCATCTAGAACTTGGAATCATCGTTTTGATGAAGAAATCAAAAATTTTGGATTCATCAAGAACGCTGATGAGGCTTGTGTGTATAAAAAGGCTAGTGGGAGTATAATTACCTTCTTAGTATTGTATGTCGATGACATTCTACTATTTGGAAATGACATTCCAACCATGGAAAGCGTTAAGGCTTGGCTTGGAAGTAGATTTTCCATCAAGGATCTTGGTGAAGCTGCCTATATTTTGGGAATAAAGATCTATAGGGATAGGTCAAGGCGCTTGATAGGTTTGAACCAAAGTACATACATTGATAAGATCTTGAAAAGGTTCAAGATGGAAAACTCCAAGAAAGGTTTTGTACCTATTCAAAGAGGGACCATATTGAGTTCAGATCAATGTCCAAGCTCAAAGGGTGAGCAAGAGATGATGAAACAAATCCCATATGCTTCTGCTATAGGATCCATCATGTATGCGATGATATGTACTAGACCGGATGTGTCATGCGCTTTGAGCATGACAAGCAGATATCAACAGAATCCAGGAAACAGTCATTGGATGGCTGTTAAGAGCATATTGAAATACCTTAGGAGAACTAAGGATATGTTTCTAATATATGGATCTGGTGAGGAGGAACTCGCTATAAAAGGTTACACGGATGCGAGCTTCCAAACTGATCGAGATGATTCTCGATCACAATCTGGGTATGTGTTCACTCTTAATGGAGGAGCTGTCTCTTGGAAGAGCTCAAAACAGGAAGTGGTAGCATTGTCCACTACAGAATCAGAATACATCGCCGCTTCATTAGCAGCTCAGGAAGCTGCATGGTTGAAGAAATTCATTACTGATCTAGGGGTGGTCTCTTCCATTCAAGACCCCCTAGAAATCTTTTGTGACAACGAGGGTGCGATTGCTCAAATCAAGGAACCTCGTTCGCACCAAAAGACAAGGCACATAGAGCGGAGATTCAACTACATAAGGGATGAAGTTGAAAAAGGAAAGATATGTATTCGCAAAGTTGGAACTGATCAAAATCTTGCGGATCCATTCACGAAGCTCCTAGAAAGACCGAAACATGAGCGTCATGCGAGTGGCTTAGGACTTCGATATTCTAGTAATTGGATTTGATCTATTTTGTATTAAAGTTTAAAAGACTTTTGTAATTTAACTCTTTTATATGATTATGGAATCTTGAGTTAAATTCTAAATTTTGCATGTTTAATCCATGAATAAGTTATCTTATTCTAAAAGTCCGTAGTCGATCACATTTGTGGGAACAAATATGAAGCAAGACTATTATGAACTAGGATTGGTGGATATTCATAAGGAATGAATATGGAGCATAGGTTTGCTGCCAAAGTTCATAGATATTTGTGGGATACAAATATTGGACTGACCCGCTCTCAATATTACTACATGGAGTCGATTGACTTGATCATTGGTAATCTTGAGTAAAGGAGAATTTCATATTATCCTTAGACCTGAGATGTATATTGGGTCTTGATTTTCACCAAGTATTACACTTTGACTCTCCCCTTCGCTATTCGTAAAAGATGGTACATAAGGATGAGCTCGGGTGGAGTATAAAGTGATAGTGAGAGGCGTATACAATCAAGACGGAATTTGTTCCTCTTATGTGTTGAGAGTTTAGATGTCTAAGGCCTGATAAAGTTGAATTGTAAAGAGAATGATCACCTATGTCTCTTAGATCCAACATGACATCTAGCAACGAAGGGATATAATGATAGATTCACCTAAATCATATCAAGTAAGGGACTTGAAGGGATGATGTTATTGAATGGCACTTCGTCAAACACATTAGGGGTGGTGAACTGTTGTTAGGCGGTATTCACCACTTGCATTAATTTTCTATGTATCTCGTGCAAGTGGGAGATTGTTGGAATTACGTATGCCCGAGACACATACTTATACTAATGTGGCTAACTGTGTTTGATCCAAGTCGGGTCATACCCAATAACAAGCTAGACGACACCAAATGTATTCTTTTAATGAGTTGGTCATTTAAATGAATACCGAACACTACGTGTTTAGAAAATTGGTTTTCTAAACAAACACAGTTGAGGATTTAAATAAATTATCTGGGTAATTTGTTTATATAAATTAATTATTTAATTGGTTAAATAATTATGTAAATGCATGTACATTTTATAAAATAAGTTTTATAAAATAATTAGGAGATGTTTTAAATGGTTAAAACAAAAACACAAAAAAAAAAAAAAAAAAAAAAAAAAAAGGTAAAACCGGCCACCCATGTGGGTGGTAGTTTTGTCCAAACATATTTTGTCCTTTTGTGTTGACAACCTCCATATAGACCTCCAATCAAAAGACATGCAAATTAATCCTCTCTTTGTTATTTTTGAATTCAAGTGAGTTGAAAGAAAAATAACAAAAACTCTCTCTTCCTCCTCCAAAAACTCACGGCCAAAGAGGGGATTTTGGGAGAGCTTGGTGAGCTTGTTTAAGTGTTCTTAAATCCTAGCAATCACTTGGTGTTGTCACAAAAGCTTGGGGTATCACTATCTTGAGGTCTTCTTCTTTGGAGGCTTGCCATTCATCCAACATCATCTTCAACATCTTACTTATTCTTCTAAAGGTAGAAGAAGGTACAATTTACATTTTGTGAGCATATTGTTCTTGTAATTTTGATCCTTGTTCATTGGGTTTTAGTATTAACATATTGGTATGTCCATAACAAGATTTAAAATCTTAGCTTCCGTTGCGTTTTTCTAGTTAAATATGGTTAACTTGACTTTGATAATCTTGTATAAAACCCAACAGCTATGGCCTTTAACCTTTATCGTATTTTACAAACATTCATTCACAATCATGTTTTCATAAACGTTACTTCATACTGAAGTAATGTTAAACAAAAGATATATTTTGACGGGCATGTAGTAACTGGAAGGGGGATATCACTAGTATTAAGTTTCTTGCCTAAGGAAAAGTAATTCGCATAAATCCCAATCAACCGAGGGACCCGTTTACTTACCTGGAGAAACTTACTAACGTGATAGAACCTATTAGGCCAAAGCATGCTATATCAAACGTCACCTAAAATTAAGTGTTTTCATTCACAATCAAAGATAAACGATTTCAAGGTTAAGCTTACAATCATAGCTTAACATCATTCAAAACATTCATACGAACCTATTTATGTATAGGTTAATATCATTCACAATCACTCAATCAATCAGTCAAGGTTTTCAACACCGACGGTACTGGTGAATACGTTAACCTTTTTAATCAGTCAAAAATATTTATACTCAATGAGACGAACGAGTGTTTGTCTTAATGAGTCAATCAATGTTTACATGAGGTTGTATGATCTCTAAAACTTTATAATACAAAGTAGAGAATAAAAACAACTCAGATCGAATACGCATGTGTCTGGATCCAAACATAACTGTTCAGCCTAATCATTCAAAGGCTACGTGGCCACGGGCTAATGGTCATAACTAGTCTCCCAGTAAGGGCTACGTGGCTCGGGAACAATTGTGTGTGTAAAGCAGCGGTACATAGACCAGAAGTAGAAATACTTCTGCTGAGCTAGTAGAGAAAACTATATTTGTATTGTATGTCATTCAAATGTTTTATTGAGTCATACGTGTTCACCAGCATATAGCTGACGTATTTTTCCAACCCATTGCAGGTAATTAAGCTTAAGTAGCATTAACAATGATTGGAGTCTTAATGAAGATAGAAGCGCGTACAAGATGGCTCCGTTTTTTATATAGAAATCCTTGTAATATGAAACATATACTTTGTAAACTCATACTTGGGTATTTGATTCCCGAGTAAATTTTCAATGTAAATTAATATTATATTCAACCTAAAGTCTTCCGCTAAAATTTACCCATAAACTCTGATATGTTTACAAAACAGGTACCAACTTGTGGTCACACGCCTAGGTCCTAAGTCGGGGTGTGACAGGTTGGTATCAGAGCCATCGGTTTCAGCGAATTAGGTATTAAAAATTAAGTAACTAGGCTTTAACCATTATTATGATTATTATTGTTTTTCGTAGGGATAAGATAGGATTGGTAAACCTCCTATCCCTAATCTAACTAAATGCAGATGTCCTATATTAACTACTTTGGCCATAGACACTGAGTAGCCATTCGATCAATACCGACAATCAATCACGAGCCATCCGATATGGAAAGTAGCAATAGTTATTATACTAGCTTTTTCAACAATGTGTATCTCCCAGGCAGTCAACAATGTCCAATCGAAATCTCTGATAATACCAAGGACAACATTCCCCAGTATTACCCCTCCGACATTCCAACATACCGTCCTTCCGAGGAACAGGAAGTACAAAGCAAGATCAAGCAGGAAACTGAATCGGAGTCATCAAGCTGGATGAATTGTCACTCTGATCAAAGGAGATGGCAATTTGGATCACCACCATTAAACTATCAATATGAGACCCCACCAGCATCTGCAGAACCCAGTCACAAACCAAAAATGAGGGTTAGCATGCCATACAAAAAGAGATTGAACTCATCACCAATCAAGAACCCTTATGAATCCGAGAAGGATCCTGAAGAAGAGGAGGATCCTGAAGAGGAAGAAGAGAACGAGAATCCTTACTTCCCTTCATACTTAGGATCGAGACCTTCAATCTCACAACAAGCTAAGGAGATTCGTGAGGAGGCAAATTTTATCGACGGATTTGTTATCAACAACATTCCCGATGAAGAAATGCACGCATACGTTGCAAACCTGCATCTCTATCCACAAGAAAATTCATATCTCTTTCCAGCTACATCCGCACCAACGGGATATCCTAACCCGCCAAACTCAGTGATGGACGAGCTGAGGAATGAGGTTGTGGACAAAAAGAAAATGGGAAGGAAAATAGTTAAGAAATGTGACAAGATGAAGAATCTTGTTCAGAAATGGATTAAGGAGTAGATCTTGCATTATGTATCGTTGTTTGTTGTTATGTTTTCCTCATGTAAAATAAATAATGTAATATAAGATGTGTCTTTCCCTAAATTTTTTTTTATTCATGTAACAGCATGTCTAAAGCAAACAGTAATCCAAAAATACAAGTAAACAATAAGGGAAAGACAATTGAGGAAATTTTGCAAGAAAAAATTACCGCGGAAAATATACAAGCTATACCTCAAAATTATGTGCTTGGTATCCACGACTTAATAAAAGAAGCTGTAAACCCAATTTATGAAATACTGAAAAATGATCCTAGCCGTTCCGCTTCTCAATCTAATAAAAGAGCAAGTAGAAGTGAAACCGCTACTTCAAAAAGAGAATCCAAAAAGGAATCGGAAAAGAAGGAGAGTAAGAAAAAGGAAACCGAAAGAAAGAAAGAAACAAGTGATGCAAGTTCAACGGCTGAAAACAACCTCCATGAGAAAACGAAGAAACTCAAGATATATGAAGGTTGTGATTTCAAGGTGTTTAATGTTTATAACCCCAAAGAATTTCACGGGGATAAAGGAGAGATACATACCCTCCGATGGTTGTAGGAAATGGAATCGATCGTGTTGATTAGCAAGTGTACGGAGAGTGAAAAGGTGCAGTATACCTCCCAGATGTTTAAGGGGGGGGGGGGCATTAGAGTGGTGGAATACCTTGATTGGAATCAAGGGTAAAGAGAATTTATACAATCTAGACTAGGCAACGTTCAAGGCTATGGTATTGAAGAAATTCTATCCAATCAACAAAATGGATCAGATTCAAACCAAGCTGCGGAACCACAAGGTTGTGGGAACCAACCTCAAGGAATATAACACCAAGTTCCTTGAGTACTGTAGAATTATGCCTCATCTGGTCACTCCTGAAATCAACAAGGTGACACGATACATTTACGGACTACCAATCGAGATCCGTGATTTAGTTCGTTCACACATGCCGTCTTCGACGGAATCTGCTATGGAGTTGGCCGGGTACTTAATGGATGGCATGATAAGGAATCGGGATGAGAGAAACAAAAATGATGGCAAAACGCCAGTTGGAGGAAAAGTTAAGAAACATGAGAAGAAAAGGGAAGGGGTGTTTGTGTATAGTCGCCCTATCTGTAAGTCATGTGGTAGGAGACACTTTGGAAGATGTCTTCGACCAAACAACTCGGTTACATGTAATTTTTGCAAGAGACCGGGTCATGTGGAAGCAAATTGCACAAGGAAAACAGTGGAATGTTTCGTGTGTGGAGAGAAGGGACATTACAGCAATGAATGTTCGAAAAAGAAACCAACGACAGTGATGGTTGGTGCAAGTGGTAGCGGTATGAAGACTGATGCTAAGAAAGGAAACGCTCGTGTCTTTATGTTAGACACTCAGAAGGCAGCTGATATATCGGATGTGATCACCGGTACGTTTCCTATAAATAATGTCTATGCTAGAGTATTATTTGAATCAGGTGCAAACCAAAGTTTTATAGATTATAAATTTTGTAGTCTATTAAATGAGCCCTTAGTTAAACTAGATAAACATTATAAAGTAGAAACTACTGATGGAAGTGTAAGTAGAATAACCGAGGCTTTAGATAATGCCACAATTTCTTTAGCCAATCACGTCATACCTGTACGATTGTTACCTATGACATTAGCAGGTTTTGATGTAGTATTAGGTATGGACTGGTTATCATTTAATCAAGCCAGTATCCTATGTAACGACAAAGCCATCGACATTCGAACACCTAATAATAAAACCATTCGTATAACCGGAGATAAAGAAGGAGGAAAGGTAGGAATCATTTCCAAGATCAAAGCAAGCCATTGCATAGGTAAGGGATGCCTCACATTCATGGCCTATGTAACCAAGGAACCCGAACCAAAGAAAATGGAGGAAGTACCGATTGTATCCGAATTTCAAGATGTATTTCCTGATGAGCTACCAGGAGCCCCGCCTGATAAAGAAGTAGAGTTCAAGATTGACCTCATACCAGGAACATCACCGATAGCAAAATCTCCGTATCTTCTAGCACCTACGGAAATGAAAGAGTTAAAGAAACAGTTGGATGAGCTATTAGAGAAAGGATTCATACGACTGAGTTCGTCACTGTGGGGAGCTCCAATTCTATTTGTAAAGAAGAAGGATGGATCGATGAGGATGTGTATAGACTACCGAGAGCTAAACAAGGTCACGATTAAGAACAAGTATCCACTACCAAGAATCGACGACTTGTTTGATCAACTCCAAGGAGCAAGTTGGTTTTCCAAGATTGACCTAAGGTCGGGTTAACATCAAGTAAAGGTGCAAGAGGAAGATATACCTAAAACCACTTTTAGAACCCGATATGGACATTATGAGTTCACTGTGATGCCTTTCGGACTCACTAATGCTCCAGCAGCTTTTATTGACATGATGAATCGGATTTGCAAGCCATACCTGGACAAGTTTTTTATTGTCTTCATCGATGACATTCTTGTTTATTCAAAATCCAAAGACGATCATCAAGTTCATCTTAAGATCATACTTGAAACCCTAAGAAACGAGAAATTATACGCCAAATTCTCTAAGTGCGAATTCAGGTTGTCCGAAGTTCAATTTGTTGGTCATGTCATAAATGAAAAGGGTATTCAAGTAGATCCAGCAAAGATCGAAGCTATAACCAAGTGGGAGAAACCCAAGACACCGACTCAAGTCCGAAGTTTTCTAGGCTTAGCCGGATACTATAGAAGATTCATTCAAGACTTCTCTCGAATAGCTGTTCCATTAACTTCACTCACAAGGAAAGCAATTAAGTTTGAATAGGGACAGAAGCAAGAGGAAGCATTCGAAACACTAAAACAAAAGTTAACCAATGCACCTATTATAGCTTTACCTGAAGGATTGGAAAAATTTACCATATACTGTGATGCTTCGCACACAGGAATGGGATGTGTTTTAATGCAAGGAAAGAAAGTGATTGCTTATGCTTCAAGACAATTGAAATTTCATGTAAAGAATTACACCACGCATGACCTTGAATTAGGTGCTATAATTTTCGCCTTGAAGTTATGGCGACATTACTTGTATGGTGTAAAGTTCACGATATATACTGATCACAAGAGTTTGAAGCATATATTCGATCAAAAGGAATTGAATATGAGACAAAGGCGTTGGACGGAAACACTTAATGATTATGACTGTGACGTTGTGGCCAACGCCTTAAGTAGAAAAGAACATGAGAAGCTAATGAGAGTTCGAGCTCTTAGATTAGAACTTAAAGTTGATCTAGCTAGCCAAATCAAATAAGCTCGGAAATTGGCACTAGAAGAAGGAAACATTAAAGCCGAAAAAGAAAATGGCACAATTGATCAATTGATTAAAGGAAGTGATGAAATACTTAAACTCGGTACAAGAATTTGGGTACCGATGATCGGGAATTTAAGGGATAAAATTCTAGAAGAAGCTCACAAGTCAAAGTATATGATGCATCCGGGAAGTGACAAGATGTGTCACAATCTAAAAGACGATTACTGGTGGATTGGGATGAAGAAAGACATTGCCTTATATGTAGCTAAGTTCCTAACGTGTTCTAAAGTGAAAGCCGAGCACCAAAAGCCGTTAGGATTGCTCCAACAACCAGAAATACCAATTTGGAAATGGGATATGATAACTATGGATTTCATCATGAAGTTACCTAAAACTTCACGTCAAAATGATGCAATCTGGGTTATTGTAGATAGACTTTCCAAGTCTGCTCATTTTATTCCTATCCAAGAAACATTTAGTATGGATAAGTTAGCACACTTATACGTCGAAAATATAGTATCATTACATGGAGTGCCACTATCCATCATTTCTGATAGAGATAGTCGATTCACTTCAAATTTTTGGTCAAGTTTTCAAAAAGCCATGGGGACTCGACTAAATCTAAGTACTGCATACCATCCCCAAACTGATGGCCAAAGTGAACGTACGATTCAAACATTAGAAGATATGCTTCGTGCCTGCGTCATTGATCTAGGAGGAAGCTGGGATACCCATCTTTCTTTAATGGAATTATCGTACAACAATAGTTATCATACAAGTATCCAAGCAGCACCATTTGAAGCATTATATGGACGTAAGTGTAGAACCTGTATGTTGGTCAGAAACAGGTGAGAGTCAGTTGTCAGGACCTGAAGTCGTTCAAAGAACCACTAATCAACTTATACAAATCCGTGAACGATTGAAAACGGCAAAGGATAGACAAAAGAGTTATGCGGACGTTCGCCGCAAGCCATTGGAATTCAAAGAAGGCGACAAAGTGTTATTGAAAGTATCACCTTGGAAAGGTGTAGTAAGATTCGGGAAGAAAGGAAAATTAAGTCCAAGATTCTTTGGACCCTTCAAAATACTCGAAAGAGTTGGGCCAGTTGCTTATCAATTAGAATTGCCCGAGGAGATGAAGGGTATTCATGACGTGTTTCACGTATCCAATCTGCGCAAGTTTTTAGCCGTCGAAACCCTTACAATGCCATTGAAAGATGTCAAGATCAACGAAAATCTTAAGTTTGTAGAAAAGCCGATTCAAATAGAGGATAGTATGATTAAGTTTCTCAAGCACAAACGACTTAAGCTCGTAAAAGTCAAATGGGATTCAAGACGAGGACCCGAGTATACGTGGGAACTCGAGTCAGAAATGAAGAAAAAGTATCCCAATCTATTCCAATAAATCTCGAGGACGAGATTATTCAAAAGGTGGGGAGGATGTAACACCGCGTCCTTTACCCTCTTTAATTTAGGCTTAAAAATACTAACCTAGAAAGTACAGGGACCAAAAGTGCAAATTCTGAAAATTTGCTCGCATCGCGGTACGCGACGGGGCAACAGTCAACCCATCGCGTAGCGCGATGGGCTTGGTGAGTCACCGGACACGTGTCGAACACCGTGTCATCACGTGGCGCAATGTGATAGGCCACGTGTCATCACCGCATAAGGCGGCGTAAAAAGGCAGCGCCGCGGTACGCGATGGGTCCCAAGAAACCCATCGCGTACCGCGATGGGGTCAAATTTTGGCTATAAAAGGGGGTGACGGGCATGAGCTCCATTCATCCCAAAAACACCTTTCTTTACACACACATAGCCTTGGAAAACGTGCGCCGTTGCCTTAGCAAGCCGACGTGCTGTTTTCTCGAAGTTCGTGCAAGAAACGAAGTCATAATCAAGTAGCAATCACATAAGGGAGTAGATCAAGATCCTGCCATTATCATTCTAAGTATCCGATCTAAGGTAGGAGTTATGTTTAAGTTATTTGAATTATAGCTTAGACTATCAATCGAGGCTATGGCCTTTAACCTTTATCGTATTTTACAAACATTCATTCACAATCATGTTTTCATAAATGTTACTTCATACTGAAGTAATGTTAAACAAAAGATATATTTTGACGGGAATGTAGTAACTGGAAGGGGGATATCACTAGTATTAAGTTTCTTGCCTAAGGAAAAGTAATTCGCATAAATCCCAATCAACCGAGGGACCCGTTTACTTACCTAAAGAAACTTACTAACGTGATAGAACCTATTAGGCCAAAGCATGCTATATCAAACGTCACCTAAAACTAAGCGTTTTCATTCACACTCAAAGATAAACGATTTCAAGGTTAAGCTTACAATCATAGATTAACATCATTCAAAACATTCATAAGAACCTATTTTTGTATAGGTTAATATCATTCGCAATCACTCAATCAATCAGTCAAGGTTTTCAACACCGACGGTACAGGTGAATACGTTAACCTTTTTAATCAGTCAAAAATATTTATACTCAATGAGACGAACGGGTGTTTGTCTTAATGAGTCAATCAATGTTTACATGAGGTTGTATGATCTCTAAAACGTTATAATACAAAGTAGAGAATAAAAACAACTCAGACCGAATACGCATGTGTCTGGATCCAAACATAACCGTTCAGCCTAATCATTCAAAGGCTACGTGGCCGCGGGCTAATGGTCATAACTAGTCTCCCAGTAAGGGCTACGTGGCTCGGGAACAATTGTGTGTGTAAGGCAGTGGTACATAAGTAGAAATACTTCTGCTGAGCTTGTAGAGAAAACTATATTTGTATTGTAATGTCATTCAAATGTTTTATTGAGTCATACGTGTTCACCAGCATATAGCTGACGTATTTTTCCAACCCATTGCAGGTAATTAAGCTTAAGTAGCATTAACAAGGATTGGAGTCTTAATGAAGATAGAAGCGCGTACAAGATGGCTCCGTTTTTGATATAGAAATCCTTTTAATATGAAACATATACTTTGTAAACTCATACTTGGGTATTTGATTCCTGATTAAATATTCAATGTAAATTAATATTATATTCAACCTAAAGTCTTCCGCTAAAATTTACCCATAAACTCTGATATGTTTACAAAACAGGTACCAACTTGTGGTCACAGCCTAGGCCCTAAGTCGAGGTGTGACAATACTCAACGCAATAAATGAGACTGATGGATTGACAGAAGAAAGAGAAAGCACGGGCCATTGGATGATTGACACGTCAGGCGGGAAATTCGAAAAAGCGTGTATATGCTGTCAAGAAGCGTCTCATCAGCCATCGCTTAAAATTTCTTTCTCCGCCACGTCATCGATATCATCCAACTTGCACAAAATTCAAAAATATCCTGCACAGATATTATCTTATAAACAAGAACATGGTTCACAAGACATAAAAGTTCTTTTCATTAATAGTCAAAAAGGTGATTACAAAAATATGAAGAACAATTACAAGCCCTACAAACTAAACCTATGGGTTAGGGGCTGATGTGTCTTCTGGGGCGTTTGGAGAAGTACCCTCAGACTCGTCGTCCTCAGACTCATCATCTAAGTACACCCGCAGCTGCTTCACGCCATTTTCAGTAGAGGCGAACTCGGGAAACATATTTTGCAGTGGGTAGACAAGGCTATCATATTCCTTGACCCGCATCTCATATTCTTGTTTCGCGTCAAGGCCATGAAGCAGATAGCTCTCAAAAGATTGACCAGATTGAGCGAACGCCATCCCTTCATTGAAGCCTTTCAAGCGGCCAAATCCCTCCGAAACAGTCATAAAATTCACAAAACAGTCAGTTAGCTCAGTTCTTCCTTTGATGTGACGGATGACCTGACAAAAAGTAGAAGCAACATGTTAGTTTCATAGACACGAAGTATAAAGTAAACAACCAATGGGAAAAACTTACAGAGTCAAGCCCTCGGTTGAGGAACCATTGCCGATCCCGCTCGGCACACTCCGCCCTATTCCGAAGCTCCTGCAATTTGGTAGAGGCGCGGTTCTCGGCTTCTGAGTGAGACTGCAGCAAGGAGTCATATGCGGACTGCATCTCAGCAGCAGTTTTATCTTTGAGTTCAGATTTCTCCCTCTGCAACCTCAACTCAGTCTCGAGCTCTTGGATCCGGCTGCCTTGGCGGGTCACTTCTTCTTGTGTCCTTGCCAAGTCATCCTTCTTCTTTTGGGTATCAGCTTGGGCAGCCTCAAGAACAGCATTTTGCTTCCCACAGGCTTCCTTCCATCGTTTAGCAGCATCAAGATTTCGATCTTTTTCCTTTTGGGGTGTAGCCTTGGTGTCAGTTTGTTTCCACCTAGCTGCACTCGCTGCTTTACGGTGCTCCTCGGCTTCTTTCTTGGCAACATCTACGGCCCGAGAGGCTTCGCCTAACTTCCCGCCCATGGTACGCCACTCCCATATTTCCAGGCTACAGGCCAAACTGTTAGCCAGAGAAACCGATAGGTCTGTATGAAGTTCATGGCGGGAACGGTTTTGCTGGTGCGCCATTTCGGCAGGCGGCATTCAATGTTTAACAAAACTCACGCAGGTCCTGGGGTCAGAAAACCGGGACCCATTGACAATATCCCAATGAGGGACAAATAAGTCGTAATCCCCTCCTAAAACGGCATCCCCAAAATACTGGGAGCCTGAGGTTTCAAGACGGACGGGGGCCTCGGACGACTACTGCGGAGCACCTTGTGTCGAACCCCCTCCGACCTCATGGACAGATGGTCCAAATTGAAAGTTACCCCCTACACCCATAGTCAAGGGTGAAGAGGTAGTATAGAATTGTAGAGGAGATCGTGAAGGGGATTCCTGGATTCTGAAACCCTCTGCAGTGACTTCAGGATTATTACTTTGAAAAACAGAGGCTCCTCCGGCCTGGAAAAGATAGTCCAACGATTCATTAGCCCCCGATTGAACACTAGACCCCTCCACATTTGATTCAGTAGGAGGGGTAACAGGCTTTTCTTCCACTTCTTTCTGCGGAGGAGGAGATAGTTGTTTCTCAGCTGTAGGAGTAGGTGTTGGTAATTTATCTGAAACATCGTTCCCAGCTATAGACGGATCTGTACAAAAAATCATATTCAAATCTTGTCTCAGAGCAAAAACAGTTAGTAAACAAGACACGTACCGGTTACCGTCTTCAGACGTTCCTCAAGACTAGGCTTAGTCTTTTTAGGACGACCTGTCCGCCGTTTCTTGGTCACTGGTTCACCTGTGGAAGCTGCAGCACTCAAGCCTGCATCACCGGTCCGAACAGACCCGAAGGACCTCTTCTGCGCCAATTCTGCCAACAAATGCGAGACAGATGAAGCTTCAGAAGTATCATTAAAACTCCTTTCCTCTGAGGATGAAGAATCGTCACTTGACTACAGGAGGACGATAACTCCCTCAGAGGTAAGCGCATTAAGAGGAGGAGGATTTAGAGTATACGCACCTGTTAGAAAGGTGGCGTCTGAGACTACAGGTTCAACATCGGTCCGGGACCTAAAAAGAAAAAACACAAAAATTAGTCATGTAATCCTTTCGTAATAAGAGGAGAAAGACAACTTACGTTCATCTAGCCCAATAAAAACAAGCTCGAAGTACACAGATGTCCAGAGACGGCTCATGCCTGCCCATACGAGGGCTTCCTCGGGTAGCGCCCGCATAGGAGTTGGATTGGAAGCTAGGATGCGAAACCACTCTTGCCCCTCGTGGGCAGCAGGAGTAATTTCGACGAGCACCTCGTTAACCGGACGACGTACCATCTTATCCGGTATCACGTCCTTAGATACCCAGAAGAACTTGCTCCTCCAGTTCTCAGAACCTCCCTTGACCTCTTGGCTAATCCTCCAGTTCATATTTTCCCCTACCCATAGGCCTAAATACGAGGATGGGAAACTCCCCACCTTGCAATGTAATTTGTTAGCCATGTTGGCTATCTCAGTCTCCGATACATTGATGCAAAATAGATCACTTTTGCTCAAATTAATGCGTAGGCCGATACCAAGAAAAAACATCATAGTAACCTAGCCAAGTTTCTCAGAAGTAAAAGCACCAAATTGAAGCTTTTTTGCTTTTTGGAGAGGCATTTTGGACATTTTGCCCCTCCAAAAAGCAAAAAGCAAAAAGCAAAAAAATAAGCTCAGTCAAAAACCCCCTAAGTATGTTTACTTCTGACCACGAACCATATATGCTTCTACCCACAATAAACGCTATTTGCTTATCCGATATGCCGAGTCAATGACCCCTTTCACCCTTTTTTTTAAACGAACAAAAATATTAAAATTTCATTAGACTAGCAAGGAGCTAGAACACTTACAACCACCAAAAACACTTCACCCTCAACCTAAACAATATCCCAAACAACAAACAAACAAACAAACAAAAATTACATCCCCAACTAAACATTAAAACGAGACCAACTCTCCCATGTGAGATCCCTCATTTTTCCCCTAGTTTTTATCCATAGGAAACTCATAACTTTTATTTCTTCGACAATCCCGGCTAGTCGGTCGGCACACCTTCATGCACAAGAGCGTTTCTTTTCTTCCACAAAACCCACGTAACAACAAAGCAAATCGCTTGAAAACATTTAGTTTTGTCTTTTTGCAATGGTGCAAACTTATGCAACTCCAATACATCATTAAAGCAAAATAGAAACGGAGTAGGTACCTTACACCACTAGGAAACAATACACCACACGGTTTGAGCAAGACCACACGAGACAAATATATGTTCCACAGATTCCTCGACTTCACCGTAGATCGGACACAGCTTCGAAGTGATCGGAATACCCCTTTTTTCCAGCGCGTCAAAAGTTGGAAGTCGACCCAAAACTGCCCGCCAAGCAACGAATGCAACTTTTTTTAGAACCAACCTGCTCCTGTTAAAAACATTTACCTGACCACTGAATGTTTTTTCATAAATTAATTCCATTACTGTTTTAACCAAGAAGCCCTTGTATCCGCCTCACCGCCAAGCCACCTTATCCTCACCATCCCCTATGTACACATTTAAACAAATATGCAATAACCCTTTCAACTCCTCCATCTCCAGATTACCTGCAAGTTCACGGACCCAATCCCACTTTCCACAAATAAATTCATCAAGCATAAACAATCGATCGGCCACAAAACACGTCTTATTCTTTTCTAACGAAAACAACCTTGGGAACCGAACATACAATGGCATCGAATCAATCCACCAATCTAACCAAACCCAAGTATTTTTTTCCATTTTTAACAATATGATTAAACCCACCATTCAAATCGATCCCAACCTGAGCTAGGCTTGACTTTATCTTTACTATTTGATTCCAAGGATACGGTGAGGACAGTTTCGCTGGGAAAGGAGACCACGACCTAGACGAGTGATGAGTAGCCCACACTACCCTCCACCATAAGCTTCCTTTCTCATTTCTAAACCGCCACCACCATTTAGCAAGTAGAGAGGTATTAATGTCTCGTAATCGGCCAAATCCAAGACCCCCAAACTCAAAAGGAGCCACAATTTTTTCCCAAGCGACCCAATTTATTTTCGCTTTCTCTTCCGACCCTCCCCAAAAAAACACCGGCCTCAATTTTTCCAATTTATCTAAAACACCTTCCGGGGCTTTAAACAAAGAAAAATAATAAGTTGGAAGCGAATTTAGTACCGACTTGATCATCGTTACCCGACCACCAAATGATAATTGCTTCGCCTTCCAAAGTGACAACCGTGTCCGAAATACTTCTATCACCGGATCCCATGCTTTAATTCTATTCATATTTAAACCAACCGGTAACACAAGATGAATAAAAGGGAATTCCCCCACTTTACACCTCAGTACCTTGGCTACCTGTGATTTCTCCCCATCAGTAACCTCCGAACCAAATAACCGACACTTATTAAGATTGGCTTTTAGACCCGACACAAGAAAAAAGCATCTCAATAACCTATTAAGATTTACTGCATTAATAATATCCCATTCACCAATAAAGATAGCATCATCCGCATATAACAAATGTGAAAGAATCGGCCCTCCCGAACCACATTTTAAACCTCGAAACAGCCCGTTTTGCAACGCTTTCTTCATCAAACACGTAAGCGCTTCCATCACAATCACAAACAAAAAAGGGGGAGAGTGGATCACCTTGTAAGAACTTTTGTTGACATCATCAAAAGTACACGTGACGGATAAAGCTAATTCATTTATTATAATAAAATGAATACTATATTATTACAATAATCAAATACGGTTTCGACTTTATTTTATATCGTTTTGTTGGTGAAACAAGTTATTTTCCTATACAAATGTCTATACCGATTAGATGAAGGTTCAAGTAATGCTAGCCATACAACGTTAGTTAAGATGTTACATAAATAAATGTTTATAAATGAAATAGGACACATATCGTATGAACGATATTGAGTGAAAACCATGTTTTTAGTCTATAATAATTACGTCAATGAGACTATATTTGGCAATTAAGTTGAAAGTCACTATACTTTCACAAGTAAATGAGTTTACATTGGATTTTAACTCACAAGATAAGCAATTTAAAAAACTAACATATATTTTACTTAAAATCATTGATAATTATACTGATCTTAGCGTAAGTTTTCATCCCATCTCAAAACTATTATATTTTATTTTCAAATTAAAAAAAGCATACTATAAGATGAAATAAATAAAACCATAAATCTTGAAAGCCATATTGGATTTGGGTATTTAAGTAATTCATTTGATGTCTACACCAAAGATATATGGTTGGCATGATGACTGGTATTCAACTTATTCCATTCACCATTTGTTCCATGTGCATCTTCAAAACCTTGTTGGAGGTAGGGGTGAGCAATTTAACCGTTATAACCGTTAATCGAATTATAACCATCATAACCGAATCGATTTTAACCGATAACCGCCATAATTTGGGGGTTGGTTTTAATAAAGTTTTGAAAACCGGTCGGTTTTGGTTATAGATACTTCCAAAACCGTCATAACCGAACCGACCCATTTATTTAACCAACAATACGTTTGGGATTTATTTTCAACAAATATATTGTCGGATTATACCATTTTGATGTGTTCAGTTCAAGTTTTGTTATCAAATTAAGTTAAATTTTATTGTTAGATTATATAATGCCATTTTTTCAACGTTTGATATTAATATTATGGATTATATATTTTGTTGAATTTTGTCAAGTTATTTTTTCTAATATTTGGTATCAAACTTTTAGGCTCAATTATATTGTTTTGGTTACGGTTAACCGACCCATAACCGACTCGCTTTAACCTTCAAAACCGATTAACCGAAACCTCCAAAACGGATCGGTTATTGTTATGGTTATCCATTAACTGGCATATCGGTTATGGTTATGGTTATGGGTTTGACTCAAAACCGCCCTAAACCGACCAATGCCCACCCCTTGTTGGAGGTGTGACTTTTTTTTAATTTGTTTTTGTTTCAGTTGGATGGTCCACTTTTAGGCTGTTCACTATTTTGTTTTTTTTTTTTTTTGTTTTTTTTCCTGGATATTGCAATGACTTTTATTTTTTTATTTTTATTTTTGCTTTTAATATGTATTCTTTTTTGTTTTTTAGTTATAGTATCGTTACGAATGTAACCAAAACCGATTGAACTAGCGATGCCCAAGTTTTTCCGATAGATACACGTAGTTTGAAATGTGTTGTAACTGAGACTGACCAAATTCGTGTCGAGTTACATTTTACCGACCGAATAAACGTCGTTTGGAATGTGTCGTAACCAAGACCGACTGAATACGTCTCGAGTCACCACCACAAGGTCCGGATACCAACTGTATAAACGTCATTTTAAACATGTTACTTTTTGTATCGTAAGCTATACGAGTTTTTTTTGTTCCAGTACCGTAATAAACATAACCGAAACAACCGAATTCGCTATGGGTAAATAACCAGATCTCAGCTGCCTCGGCGTTTTGCTCCGACCCAACCTATTCTATTATCAGACATCCTTGAGAGAAGCTCATCCGAAACTAGAGCTAGAAAGTCCTTATTTCGTTTATATATATATAGAGAGAGAGAGAGAATGAGCCAAATGTCGGTGCCAAAAATTTCTTTTTTGAATATTATATTAATTTTGGTTATGATATGTATGGAAATCATTTCAAATAAGTTTGTGTGGCTTGATGGATCTTCAATTTGTTTGTTTAGTTGTAGGCAATTTTAAAGCTATGGTTCGAGTCTCATTAAGCAACCTTTTGTTTTTCTTACTTTTCTCATTTGATTATTTGATATTTTTGTGGAGCACATATCCTTTTTTGTATATGATTTTTTATGCATTTTTATCATTCTATTTGTTTTATTTATTTTAGTTTGAAGAATTTATTATTTGCATTTATTTTCGGAACCATAACGAACATATCCGACACCAGCCGAATTCGCAACGACTCACCACCGCAATGCCCGAGTTTTAACTATCAAGTACATTTTAAACATGTTATTTGTATTATAAGCTGCATTGTAACCAACTTCGTGTCATTTTGATCATAAATTGTACGTGTGCTGATACAATTTTGGACGTTTACATTTTTTTTCCTGATTTAGTGCCGGTGGTGTAACGAACTTAACTGATACTGACTGAATTTACATTGTTGCGCTGCCGCAACGCGACGACTGTTTACCTAGTTGTGATTAAGTTGCGTCACATACGGTACATAGTATATTTTTTAGCCGAAGTTGTAATAACACAAATGTGCGTAGAGATATATATTGAATACTAGGTTACAGCCCGTGTTTTATACGGGTAGAAAATATAATAAAAATAATAAATTATTATATGTAATACGTAAATTCAAATATTTCATAAAATAATTTTTATTTATGATTTTTTTATTAAAATTTTGATATATTATGCACTATAATTTAAAACTGAAACTAAATATTGGTGTTTGATTTATTTAAAATAAGAGATATTGGTTTTAAATACTCCAAACTAGGGATGAGCGAAATCGGTACCGGTACCGGTACCGGTACCGAAATCGGTACCAGAGTTTTAATTTTCGGTACCGTTACGGGACCGGTATTTCGCGAATTTTTACCTTCAATCCCGGTCCCGTCCCGGTCCCTTACCGGTACCGGTACCAAGAATTCGTGAATTTCGGGACCGGGATTTTCGGGACCGGGACTGGTCGATACCGGTACGGTCCCGATCTCATCCCTACTCCAAACTTTAACACATTGGTAGATAGCACTCCCAACTTACGAAATGTTGCCCAATACTCCCAATTTTTAACATATTTTCTTATGGCACTCCCGGAGTAACAAGACACTAACTTCGTTAGTGTTTTGGGGTAAAAAATGTTATTTTTCAAAGTTTAAGGTATAAAATTAACATTTTGTTTATTATATAGTCCACCATCCCTCTCCACCCAACCACCACCCCTCTTCCCTACCGACAACCACCAACCACCACCACTGCCACTAACAACCATTAATTACCCGTTTTTTTTAATGTTTGAAATCGAGTCGGTATTTTAAAGTTATGGACCGGTAGATCACACAAGTTATGAACAACTGAAATGGAAAGGATTGACAATTCCACAATCAGACACCATAAAACCACATCACATTCATAAACCAACAATCCAACCCTTCTTCTTCTTCACCACCACCATAATATCTACTAATTTTCTCAATCCACACAATTCTATGGTGATTCCATGACGTCACCACTTCACTGATTCTCCACACTGCTTGGATTGGACGGATACTAATGACTCCGAAACGCTATCTCTTTGAGCTTCATCGATCCGATAAGTGGTGGTTACCTCAACGACATCGTCTCAGACTCAGTGTGGTTGTTTCTGCTCTGGTACCGATGCTTTCTTCGCCAACAGTGCTTTAGATTCTCAGGTGCATACCTAATTTTATTATTATTCAAATTAAATTCACTGACCGACTCATCCAATGAATTGTTTCTATTATACATACATTTAGATATATTCGTTTATAGTTGTGTGTGTGGTTGGTGGTTGTCAGTTGCAGTGGTTGGTGGTTCTAAGTGGCGGTAGTGGTTGGTGAGTGGAGAGAGATGATGAAATATATAATAAACAAAATGTTGATTTTATACCATGAACTTTAATAAATAACATTTTTTACCCCAACACTAACGAATTTAGTGTCTCGTTACTCCGGGAGTGCCAAAAGTAAATATGTTAAAAGTTGGGAGTGTTGGGAAACATTTCGTAAGTTGGGAGTGTTATCTACCAATGGGTCAAAGTTTGGAGTATTTAAAACCAATATTCCTTAAAAGAAAACATTCATACCGATATTGTTATATTAAATATTGTGTGTATAAAAATAATATTTATAACAAAATGTTGTCACATATTTAAAAACTAAATTTACAAAGATTAAAGTTTTGCTATAAAAGAAATATAAATAAAAATATATTATATTGTAAAATAAAAAGAGAAACGACGATCATTCTTAAATGGTTGTGTTAAAGAGATATGAGAAGACAATGTGACATTCTGAATTATGGAAATATTAACAATTAATTATAATTTTGGTTTTATACTTGAAGAGAAATCACATTTATGTATGTTAAGTCAAGAAATCAAACATAATTACCACTTTATTGAAGTTGGTAAGCACATTTGGTTTGAAACACGTATCACACAATAATTTAATTTTCAAAATTTTATAAAATCTTATGTGTCATGGGTTATAGTAGGAAAACGGGTCTTAGATCATAATATAATAGGAAATAATGACATGACATCTATGTTATTCTAATGTGGACAAAATTGTTTTGCTTAATAAATTAATTAGATATATAAAATGAGACAAGTTTAAGAACACGTTTTTAAGCCGAACTTGTCTCATTTTTATTTAAACATGTCATTGAGTTGGTAAGTGTTGGAACAAACACATACGTTAAGGCATACCACCTGTTAATACCTAAATTTTATCATAAAATTTATAAAGAAGGATACCCAGAATAAATATAAACAATTACACAACTAACCCCGGCCGAAGACTAGATGAAGACGTTTGGATCTCATAACATTGTCACTGTCGGGTGTTAAGATGTTGTGGACACAATGATGTGTGTAGACCCTACGCAGGATTACGCGATGGAGAATTATTCCAATCTACAATCGTTCATATTTTGTTCATATTTTGATCACTAGAAGACTATTGTACAAATACCCTTTTATGGTATTCTTTTTTCTTTATGATAATAAAGGCCTATAAATTTTTTGTCCTTCCATTGTTGCCCTATCCTAAACGCTTGAAAATGTATAACTGAGTTTTCAATAAATTTATGTGAAGAACGTTTTGATATAAATTTAACACAACTCGGTTTTAAATAAAATTTATGATGGCGCATAGATAAAAAGAAACATGTCTCTGTTAGGAATTCCTTAGTCGGCCTGTGGTTTGGTGCATGGGACGACAAGGATATTAACTTGACGTGCAAGTTAATGATTAAATAATATTAATCAATTTATGGATGATTATCTAGTTTCTATTTGATATATGTTAGGAAGACTAATATTATGGAATTGATTAATTAGAATCTTAATTATAGTATAACGTGATAGGTTAGCTATAAATACCGTGTTTAAGCTATGAGAAAATTTGTATCAAATTTTTGAGTCAGATTTATTGATTAATAAAGTTTAGGTGTTAGTCAAATACTGTCTCTTTGTTATGTTCATAATCCACCTCTAATTTCCAGAGTCTAAACGGTATAATCGGAATTTTATAAAATTTTATATTCTAAAAGTTATAAGAAAAACAAAATATTCACAAAATTAAATATGGTAATATAGTATTAGAAAAACAAATAAGTTGTCTAAAACAAACAACAAATCACACCATTTTTGCTATTCTGATTACTAGAGTCTCAACAATTATAGAGGTAGGGTACTGAAAAGACCCAAATACCCTTAAGTATCATTCGCGGGTCAATTAGAGGTCCCTCATAAGGCACCCGCGGGGCATATGGACCACTCGCATAATTATTTGAGGAAGAAGCACCCTCACAAGACATGCGGAAGCATCCTGACACCCTCAGAAGTCATCCGCAAGACGGAGTACCCGTCCGCGTAAATGACCATGAGGTAATGCTCCGGGACAACTGTCACTAACCAATAACATTCTAGAAGATCTACCAAGATGCTTTCTTAAGCAATACGTGACCTCTCGGCCAATCAGTAAAGGACACCTGGCAAGGCCGTTATAACCGTGCACATGGCCAGGGTTGTCTATCATCCTATCCTATGAAAACACGCGTCCAGGTTGTTATACATGCACATGGAACGTATAAGTTGAACCTATCATATGAGGTCACGTGTCCAGGCGGTTATAAGAGCATCTTCCAAAGGGACAGCTGCCCAGTTATCTTCCCACACTCTTCGGCTATAAATACCTTCTCAACCATCATGAGGTATTCGTTCATACCCACTGTACTCTCACTGTTTACTTAAGTGCATTATCTTCATCAGAATTGTACTTATTCTCATGCCGGAGGGTGGTTACGGGAAGACCCCCCTCTTGTCATTCCCGTAACAAGCTCACGGTGTTTGTTTTACAGGTTCACGTCACTAGACTTTGGGAATTGAGTTTATATCGTATTGGCAGTTAACCGTATCCTACCTTATAGACTCATTGGATCTAAGACCCGTCAATGGGAGTAGATCCGTGTTTCTTCAACGATATATTCGAAATTTTATATTTTAACGTTATAAAGAAAAAACAAAATATTAGTAAAATTAAATATATAGTATTAGAAAGAAAAACAAATAAGTTGTATAAAACAAACAACTAGTCACAAAATTTTCTCTTTATAACCATAGCCACGAGTAATTTCAAATTACTAGGGACAAGTATTTGACACGAAATTGGTCTCCATGAGTAGTTTGTTACTACACATCAATAGTATTTTACTGGTCTTTGAAATCACTTGTCCGTTTTAAGATTTAAACTTCACAAGTAATTTAGGAGAAACATTTATGAGATTTCCAAGATCTTACAATACTAATAAACAAAAATAATGATGCCTAGGTGTCCTAACCACATTCATTCCTAGATTAAAATTCCATACTAATCTTCTAATCTCTCTTCTCCTTAATCCATGCTATCCATGGGTCATTGGTGAAAATGGTTTGACCCATGAGTTACATCTCAAGATATAATGCATACATTAATGACTATTTACAATAATATAAAACCTAAAACATAATTTTGCTTAATGTATACATTACTTTTTATTAAAAATGTCAACACATGTTACTAATATTCTAATTTCTCTTCTCCTTAATCCATGCTATCCATGGGTCATTGGTGAAAATGGTTTGACCCATGAGTTACATCTCAAGATATAATGCATACATTAATGACTATTTACAATAATATAAAACCTAAAACATAGTTTTGCTCAATGTATACATTACTTTTTATTAAAAATGTCAACACATGTTTTAACAATAAGGACTCGCGAATTCAGTTTGAATTACGCGAAATTTCTCACTTCATATATATAAATTTTTAATTGTTCTGTTTAATTTAAATTTCTAATTAATATTGATTACTAATTTTGTATCTTTAATTTAATATTCTAAACGTAGTCATACTAAAAAAATTAAGCATTAAAACAATGATCAGTTATACCTAAAGAAATTTGGAGTCCTGTAATTGTAATTCAGATTTTTTTCTAAAAACTTATAAAACCGAATTCTTTATTTTTGGAAACTGTAAAATTTCGTTTTTTTATTTCATAAACATTTATTACATAATCAATTTCAACAAAACAAATCTTATGTTACTATACTAATAAAAAAAATGTTGATGCTTAGGTGTCAAGCCTACATTCACTCATAGCTTAATTTTTTTATCATAATTCCTAATATCTCATCTCATTTATCCTAGTTATTCATAGTCAAAACCATTTTATCAATTGAGTTATAGCATAGTTAGATGGATTTTATTGACTATTTAAAGGTGTATAAATGTCACGTTTATAATCATCATTCAAAAATAATTGATGCTAAATATAATCAATTATTGGGTTGGTTGTTGTTTTTCAACATCACATAAAGTATATATTTAGGTGTGCATATATGTAATCTGATGACATTATACTCAAGATTATTGTCTATATGCACATTGATCATCATTTTTAAACATTGTTACATGAAAAATTACATTAACTTCATATTATCCACCATGTGTAGTACACGTAGTGAAACATGAAGAAGATACATTTTATAAGTCATGAAACGTGAAAATTTTATAATTCATAAATCGTATACTTTGTGTAATACATTAATTTACATGGTAGATGAGACCTTAAAGTGATGATTACAAATTCTAAAATACTTCTTTGTATATACAGAATTTGTATCATATGTTGCGTTTAATATGAAGACACCTTTCGGACATGCAATCCTATTATCAAATTGTGTTTGTCGCATTTCGAACTACAATTGTATCACATGTTTCGTTCTGATTTGACATGAGGCAATCATCAAATATGTATGGGTCATTTTAAAAAATGGTGACTTTGGTTCATTTCAAAACAACTTCAATAAAAACTAATATAGCCTCAAAGACTTGTGGAGGACATTGCATTTGAAGCAACTCGGTTTATCATCATCAATGAATCTTTTAGATTTATTATATGGTATGTTAAGCTACACGTAATATCAATCATCAGAAGTATTTTAAGAATCAAAATTAAAATATTATACCTGATTTATTTAATTTATTTTTACCTTTCATTTTGTTTATTTATTTAATAACAGAATTTATTTATTTTTGTCATTTGACAAATCCCGTGTAATACACAAGTTCAAAAGCTAGTTCTAGAAATAAAATAGGATTCTCCATTCTAGAAAATGACATTAAATGATATTTTAGAATTTTCCCTACTATAATATTATACATCACATATCTCCTTTCAAGTTGGATACATTATTATAGATCATTGAACTATTTTCTCCAAAAGTTTTAACATCATCACACCTTATATTTTGCCGAATTCAGTATAAGAAAACCATATGCGTATTTGGGCTCATGTATATAATAGTTTACAATAGATAAACATTAAAGGTTTATTGGATTTAAATATTCCATATTGACTGGTATTGACCGATAAAAATTCATATTCATTTTATCGCTACTGGCGGTCCCTAAATTTCAAAAAGTTGGCCCCAAGTGGTCCCTCGTTAAAAATGACTTAACGACGTTATACTTTATTCTGAACTTCAAACTATTTTTTAGGGCTATTTATAGGAAGGAGAATACAAATTGATTGATGTAAAATTTAACTCAAAACGGTGATTCAAACGACTTGATTTTTGTTAATAGGAAGTTCAAACACACGAATTGAAGCAATATTCAAGTCGTTTGGATCACCATTTCGAGTTAAACTTTACATCAATCGATTCGTATCTTTATTCCGATCAAAAACCTTAAAAAATAGTTTGAAATTTGGAAAAAATATAACGCCGTTAAGTCCTTTTTAACAGAGAACCATTGGGGGCCAACTTTTTGAAATTTGTGACAACGAGTAGTAATAAAATGATTAAGATTCTTAGGCTATCCTCTTTGGTGAGTGGCTTCGAAACCCCTCCTCAGTGCCAGAGCTGTCTATGGGGTATGGCGGGGTAGTCGACGGCCACAGGCCTGACACCCCGCTATGTCCGAATTTTTATTTTTTTTACAAATTATATTTATTTTTATGAAGAAATATATTTATATTCAATGTTTCAACACAATTACATGACAACTAGCTTGGTCTAGTGGTAATATGTATGACATCTAACCAAAAGGTTGTGAGTTCTAATCTTACTTGAGACATTTTTAAGCTTATTTTTATACAAAATTTTTTTACACATATCAAATCATAATAAAGTAAGCTCATTTGGAACTAGATTGTTTAAACACAAAAAAATATTCCTTTTATTAAAGGCCCAAAAAAATTTCGCCTTTGGCCCAAATTTTTTTCACATTCTCGGAGCTGAGCTTGCTCAGTGCCACGTCAGCGGCATGTAACCACCGGGGGTTTCGAAGCCTCAACCAATAATGTCCCGCTGTGGTTTAATGCCCATTGGCGCCCATATATATATACACATACATACATACATATGTATTTGTGTGAGAGAGGGTGAGAGAGGAAAGTGAGGGGCCCCACCAAGTTTCCTTAGCCGCGCCGGCCATTGCAACGGCCAAATCTTCCGCGCCCCTGGTCCAACGGAGCCCCCCTATGGTGCTCCACGCCCAACGGAGCCCCCTAGCGACCAGCCTTATCGACCAATATCAGTCAACATGAATTATTAAAATCCAATAAACCAACATTAAATAATACTACTCTTAATCAAGAGAATCAAGACAAACAGAGCCCCCCTATGGTGTTCCACGCCCAACGGAGCCCCATAGCGACCAGCCTTATCGACCAATATCAGTCAACATAAATTATTAAAATCCAATAAACCAACATTAAATAATACTACTCTTAATCAAGAGAATCAAGACAAACAGTAGGAGTGTAGGACCCCGGAAAGAAGGAAGAGATTTGTTTATTTATAAGGCCATGCGTACTGGGCGAAATTGGGGTGGAACACCGCCCCCTGGGCGAAATGGGGCGGGGGCGTGGGGTATTTGTCGCCGGGAGGAGGAATGATTTAATTATTATTATATTACTATGTGTTCTATATATATATATATATATATAGCAAGGTTATAATAAGAAATAAATTTTTCCTAAGAAGTATAGAAAGTGTGTTTTTATCATTAAATTTAATAAAACACACTGTATAATAAACACACTGCAACTAAAATAAAACACACCACAATAAACACACTTTCCATATCCACCATCGGATCAACATATCTAACGCATCAGATTACTTTATGCACTTTTTAGACATACTTCACTTTTTATTTTAACTCCACCATATATATATATAATATTACTATTTGTAGCCCTACACTATTACACCCTAAAAACAAATTCTCACGCTTTGCTGACAGGGCGCCACGTGTCACAATTCGCCTCAATTTATAGTCCATCCACTAGCATAGCCTAAGAGATGACCAAAATTGATAAGGTGATAATAAAAGCCACAGTTAATTTTGGAAGATTGTGACTTATAAATCCATATTCAAACTCATGATATCACCAAAACTAACTTGATTAAAAGAGCTAACCACATATAATAAGCATCAATTGACTATTATAATTATCTCTCTCTCTCTCTCTTTATTATTTTTATAACAACGTTTGAAGTTTGAACTACACTCAGTATCTGAGTGAGCATTTTCGAGACGGAATGTCAACCACTATAGGAAAATCGTCTTAAGTCGAGTTTCGAACCTGAGACCATAAGAACAACCAGCTTAAGTCAGTTTTCAAATCCGAGGCCATAAGATCTTAAGTATTAACCATTACCTCCATGCCACTATACCAGAAGATCAATGATATGTTCTTTATTGATTCAAATAATTGTTTTTAAACCTCAACATTTGTTACACCCCAAAATCGTTAACTTGGTAACGATAGACTTAATTTTGTTAATTTGGGCGGTGACAGACGTTGTTCAGCCAATCATATTAAAAAATAATGAACCATATGTTGGACTTTATTAAATAACAAAGTTTTACACGTGTCAAATATGCGCAGTTATATTTTAAATTACAAGTCCAACTATCATTCATTCAAACGCACAACACCATTTTCCCGAATCCTTCACGAAAAATCCATTTTCTTCATTTACCTTAAAAGTATGTTAAAATAATTCTGTCAACACGAATGTTGGTGAGTTTCTCGTTTAAAAAAACTTTTATTTTTTGTATAAAAACCATGGTATAATAGTCTTCAACTATTACACCTTAACTTCTCACCGTTCAACGACGATGATATTTAAATCCTCACCGTTCAACGACGATGGTATTTAATTCCTCACCGTTCTACGATGATGGTATTTAAAAATTTAGAACACAACATTTTATACTTAATCATTCACCATTCTTTTCATTGTGAATATAATTTCCAACTTTTTCTAAACACAACAATATATTTCTTAAACTAAACGTGTTAGTTGTAAACGCGCAAAGAGCACAACACATGTATGACTACCATTATGATAAACCTGATGTATACCAAAATCAAAAATATTCCCACCTTTTCAACCAGAGCGACCGGAAGAGTGGGGGCGTCGCTCCGATAGATCTACCAATATTTTTTGATCCTTTCTCTCTAGGTTAACAATTTTTCCTTTCATAATGACTCATCCCATTTAACACAATTTGTAAAAAATATAGCCCTTAGTTTACATACTTTCCTCCAAAAAATATTTATAAATCATTAAAACGAGGGGATTTACGAGAATACTCACCTTTGCGTCAGCTCAAATAACATTCAAGTGTGATAATATGCCAATCAATATCATGATCTTATTAACATTCATCCAAATGAGAACCGGATTCCTATGTCTAATACCAAGTAATTAACACATAAACATAGATAAAAATAGAATCTTACACTAAGCTAATTTATTTATCCTCACGTGTATTATTTATTATAATGTTAATAACTAAATTACAAACTTTTACTGTTTAGGAAAAATTGTAATTGAATCGAACGTTTTAAAATATCTTATAAATATTATGGAAGAACATAGTTTCAAATAATCGTTGTAATTGTGAAACTAATATGTGTTTTCGAAACTAAACTAAGACATTATTTAATAAAAATTATACATATTTAAAATAGGAAAATTGGTTTTAAATAATCCCAACTATGACTTATTGGCAAATAAGAGTCCCAACTTCACATTTGGCCAGTGACGGTCCCAACTAAAGGTGTATTTGTTTCCAACGGTCCACGACTAACGGATAGTTAACTCCGTTAGTTTGGAGCTTACGTGGCACACCTAGTTGTCATAAAAGATCCATGTGGCATGATTACGTGGAAATTATCTATTAATAAAAGAAACAACCCTTGTTTATATATTCTTGGAAAATTGGTTTTTATTGTTCCCAACTATTGCAATTTGGTCATTGTCGGTCTCAACTAACGAATTGGTCACTGATGGTCCCAACTTTTAATGTATTTGTTCCTAACGGTCTGCGGCTAACAGAATCCTAACGCAGTTAGTTTCAGGTCACCGGAAAAACGTTTTGGCCGGGAAAGTCATTTTTTTTTGCCGGAAAACACCACCTAAAAACCTCCACCACCACCAATTTACTCACCGCCAACCAACCACCATCACTTAAGCACCATCAACTAATTCCGACGATGGTTATAGGGTTCCGGCGACCTCAATAATTGGGGCTTTTTCTAGAAAAAGATTCATAAATGTACGATACAAAGTTACCATGATGTTTGGGACAAAATCATTGAGTTTTCGGGAAAAAATGTGTGTTTTTTGGCTAAAAACATTTTTCCGGTGACCTGAAACTAACGACGTTAGAATTCTGTTAGTCGCGGACTATTAGGAACTAATACGTTAAAAGTTGGGACCATCAACATCCGATTCGTTAGTTGGGCTCGGCAGTGACCAAAAGACGATAGTTGGGACCAATATAAACCAATTTTCCTATTTTCTTCAAGCCCTAATATCACCATTCGATTAACTTAGATTAATTGCAGTAAAGAAATTTTGAATTCGTCGTTTCCAATGGCGCTTCGATTATCTGGAATCCTCATGGGTTAGCATCTGAATATGAATCGATCTATTGCATCGAATTCGGTATATTAGGGATTTGAATTTCGTTTTTTGAATATTGTTTAATTTTGAGGTGGAATCGTCATCGTATACGAGCGTGAATTGAAATTTCTCTACCGTGAATCACAATTTCCCATTCATTTTCTTCATTCATTATTTGTAGTATGTTTGCTTACTAGAGTTCTTGTTAGTTACAAAGGACCTCACTTGTGTTCCGGTATGCCTCCGGTTCGATGTGTTCATGTTTTAGTTTTGTTTACGTTGTGTAAATTGGGGAAATTAATTTTGTAAATGGAAATTAATGAAGTGTGGAAGGTTAAAGCCAAACGAGATCCAACAGTACTTCCTAAAGGCAAAGTGAATCTTCAATTCCATTCTATGTATTGATTTTTCACTAAAATTGCAGTTTAATTGAGAGTAGGACTAATGCTTAATTATATCATATGTGGTGATACATGAAGTGAATAGATATAGAAAGAGAAAGATGAGACTTATTGAATGATATATAGAAAGTGAGATATGAGTTAGAATCCGGTGGTGGTGATGGTGGTTTGTGGTGGCGACCCACCACCGTAATCGGTGTTAAGTCGAAAATTGTAGAACATAGGTGTGATGAAGATGAAGGTGGGGTAGTGGATGGCCGTAGTTAGCGGAGGATGGAGACAGTGAGAGTGGCAACTGGTGATGGTAGATACGATGGTAGCTGGTGATGGTTGTGGTTGGGTGATGGAGATGAAGGTATAGGGTGGGTCCGCCTAATGAAGTTGTTTCCACATACGTCGCCACATAGGAAGGATTTTGACAACAAAGCGTGCCACGTCATCTAAAAGTTAACGGAATTAACTATCCATTAGCCATGGACCGTTGGAAACAAATACACCTTTAGTTGGGACCGTCACTGGCCAAATGTGAAGTTGTGATTGTTATTTGCCAATAGGTCATAGGTGGAATTATCTAAAACCAATTTTCCTTTAAAATATAATATTCTTTTGTTAATAGACGCATGTTTGAATTCTCAGAAATACATTATATACCTTTTTTTAACAAAACATAATATAATCGTTATTATTATTTATACCGAAACGTATTATATTAATATTCTTTATATAAAAAATTTGTTTACATATTTTATATAAAAGTTTACATTTTCTAAAAGTATATTTATTTCAATAGGTGGTCACTATCCGGATAAATTATTTCAATTCAAATATCGTGTATATATGTTAGTGCACGGTTTTGCGTCTTGAGTCTTTGTAATTAACGTTAATGTTTTTGTTTGATATTTAATGTAATAATTAGTTTAATTATTATCTAGTTCGTTATATGTGCAGTCTAGTTCGCTAGGGGATGTTAGAAAACTAAGACTTAAGTTTAATCCCTCCTGATTTGTTAGGGGATGTTAACGAATTAGGTGGTGTTTCGTTATTTAAATGCATGTAACGAAGTAGCGTCTGGTTCGCTAGGGGATGTTAGCGAACCAGACCTATCTTCTATATATAGTGAACACTGTTCACGCATAATTTAAGTTTTGAGAGTTTTAATTAACAAAAACCTTGCCCGATTCCTCTCTCGATCTTCAACCTAATATTATACAAACAAACAATTGATATACATATACTGATAATATATAAACATATATAATATTTAATCAAAGGTAATTATGAGCTAGATCTATATAAACGTATTAATCGATTATCCACATATCTGAGATCTGTTATTGTTATTGTTACTGGATTGATACAAATTACCGGGTTCCGACAATATATATATATACACAAACGCACGAAATCATCCAAGTCTCGATTGCATCATTTTTAAAACGCATGTTCGTGAATTTATATTTGTTATTCACTTCTCTACTCTTGCTTTTAACGCTCGTTTGTAAACTAACTATAGTTAAAATAATCATCTATCACATTTTATATTCCAAACTACAGTCAATAACACTATTTAAAACAAATATATCAAAATCTAATTTTATCAAACTTTTAAAAGATAAAATTTATACCCTCTTGTGTCCGGTTCAAGTCTCAATATCTACTCATAGCTGACATGCAACTCGATCCAGATATACCAACGTGTTCGGTTTTGCCTCACGGACATTTCTCCAGTCTTGGATCGTCCATACGACACCGCAAAACCTACATACAACCCATTTTTAAGAACTATTTTTGTTCTAAAATATGACAAGTAAATTACGCAGCCTATAACTCAGCATTCTGATTTTTGATCATCATCTCCTTTAATTGAATCAGATATCTATGTGTTAAAAAAGTTCACCAAAAATTTCAGCTCTATCCGACGGCCGGATCTCCGGGAATTTGCATTACTTTATAATTGTGTATTCAAATCCGAACCTGAAAAATGTTAAGAAAATGGCTATCAAAACCATACTTAAACAACTTCAAATATTGACTTCACCGATTCAAAATTGTTATATATGGGTTAGGAACCCTTGGTAAAGAAATAAAGATGTTCGGATGGTTAAATCTCGCGTACGAGGCCGTTCTTTGAGAACATGCAAACCGAAAGAAATCTGTCCAGATTTTAAAAGATGCTTTTAATGAACTTAAGCTGAAACTTAGGACAATCAGCTTACCATCGTGCTCGGCACGTCGAAAAATGGTTCCCTAGTGAAAACTGTCAAACCCCGACCAAAGGCGGCGGAACATGCCGGGGTGCAACCGATTGCCCAAAAACACAAGACACTATTTAAAGTGACAATATTTATTCAACTCAATTTATTTCATAAATCAATAATCAACACATCTCGTTCACACAAAAAATTTAATACAAGTAACAATTATATTATTCGTTTTACTAATATCCTAATAGTCTTGGTAACGTTTTTTCATCAAGTCCTCGAGTCAACAAAAGTCAAACTTGTAACATTTCATAAAATAAAGTTTATCAACACAAAGGTTGGTGAGCAATTCATAAGTTTGAGCATATAAGTATATAGTAATAAAAAGCCACAAAACTTGTATACGAAACAATAGATAAAATCAACAACTTGGATAAATAGATATCGCTAATAGAATTACGTTAGCGACACCTAGCTATAAGGGGATGCCAAATAGTCTAGGAATTTATAGTTATCGTTAATTGCATTACGTTAACGACACCTTGCCATGAGGGGTTGCCAAATGGTCTAGGATTTATAGTTCCACCATCCAAAAGCGATAAACACATAAGCATGTAACCATAGAACACCAAATCCAGCAATTATTTAAGTAAAGTATACAATCATGTTTGTGGGTTTAAGATTCAAG